>NC_051049.1:19478212-19778212 GCF_904848185.1 Acanthopagrus latus
CAGGTCTAGAGCCAGGCTGTTATCATGGACTAATATCTAAAGTACATGATGTAAATCTTCAGTTATTGTATACTGTAGTTTTCCTCATGTAAATTCATTTTGTTTCCCATGTGGTATGAAATCCATTTTAAAAACCTGAATTTTGCTTCGGCTTGTTTCTTTTTTGTCAGATGACCTTTTCAACTTGAAGTTCATTTGCCCATCCTCACCCGGATAATTCTATCTAACTCCCCACATCATGGCAGCCAAACAGGCGGCCTTTCAGTTCACAAGCAGCTACACAATATCATCATTAATATCATACATGTATTCATATATTATATATTTATTGTTAAACATAAATATATATATATAATAATAGTACAAACAATATTACTAATAAGAAATATAACTATGATAATACTAACGGTACAAATGATAACAGTAACAATAATAATGTCAATAATATATTCAATAATAATAATAATAATAATAATAATAATGAGAAGAAGAAGAACAAATCTAATGATAATACTAGCTATAATCCTAAAATAAATAAATAGAGAACTATCTAACTAAATAAATTATTTAATAGATAAATAACTGACTAACTAACTAAATAAATAAATAAATAGATAAATTACTGAATAAATAAACAAATAAATAGATAGATAAATAGATAAATAACTAAGCAACTAAGTAACTAAGTAACTAAAAAAATAAATAAATTGATAGAGAACTAAGTAACTAAGTAATTAACTAACTAACTAAATCGATAGATAACTAACTAACTAAATAAATAAATTGATAGAGAACTAAGTAACTAAGTAACTAACTAACTAACTAACTAACTAACTAAATCGATAGATAACTAACTAACTAACTAACTAACTAACTAACTAAATTGAAAGATAACTAACTAACTAAATAAATAAATAAATCGATAGATAACTAACTAACTAACTAACTAACTAAATTGAAAGATAACTAACTAACTAACTAACTAAGTGAATAAATAAATAATTTGATAGATAACTAAGTAAGTATCTTACGAAATAAATAAATAAATAAATGTGGATGGCTGGTGCGGAGGGTTTAGGGTAGCAGGGTTGTGGGTACAGAGTAGGGAAGACTGAGCCAGGAGAGGGTCAGGTAGGAGGCAGGTTGGAGTTTTGGGGGGAGTCCAACCATTCCTACTTACTACTGAACATTTCAGTGATTCCTTCTTCTTGCTCTCCTTTTGTGATGACTCTTTGTATGTTTCCTTTCTCTCGCTCCACTTTTACCCTCCACATTAATCTCCTCCACATCATTATCCATCTTTGTGCTCTCTTCCTCCCTTTTCTTCTCAATCATCTCCTCCTCTTTCTTCTTCTCCTCCTCCTGGTCCGCAAGTTTAGTGACTTCCTATAGAAAGAGAAAAGAAATGTATATTTCTTTTTACTTTACATAACAAAAGCTGATTCTGAAGCAGCCCAACACAAGATGTTAGAATCCAACAGGAGATTATTAAGTAAATTGATGATATAAAGCAGCTTACCTGCAGGTGGGTGGAGTTGGAGACATGGTTCTCTTCCAGAGCATCACACCGGCTCTTCTGCAGTCCTTCAATCCTGTTGAGCTCAGTTTCTTTGAGAGAAAGCTGGTGCAGGGTCTCTACGTGGGCTTTGGTTCTCAACCGACGTTTTTCTATTTCCCTGTCGAGGAGGCCAGTTTTTTCCTGAAGCTCCTCTTGGAGACGGCTCACCTCCACCTGCCTGTTGGTCAACACCTTCTCCTGCTCTCGTAGTTTGATGTTGAGTTCCTGAAAAGATAAAAACAGTATTTTTATTTTACTTCACATAAAAAAGCTGATTCTGAAGCAGTCCAACACAAGCTGTTAGAATCCAACAGGAGATTATTGTGAAGTAAAGTGATGATATGAGGCAACTTACCTGCAGCAGGGTGGATTTGGAGACATGGATGTCTACCAGACGGTCACACCGGCTCTTCCACTGTTCTTCAATCCTGTTGAGCTCAGTTTCTTTGAGAGAAAGCTGGTGCAGGGTCTCTACGTGGGCTTTGGTTCTCAACCGACGTTTTTCTATTTCCCTGTCGAGGAGGCCAGTTTTTTCCTGAAGCTCCTCTTGGAGACGGCTCACCTCCACCTGCCTGTTGGTCAACACCTTCTCCTGCTCTCGTAGTTTGATGTTGAGCTCCTGAAAAGAGAAAAAACAGTATTTTTATTTTACTTTACATGAAAGACCTGATTGTGAAGCAGTCCAACACAAGCTGTTAGAATCCAAAAGGAGATCATGGTGAAGTAAAGTGATGATATGAGGCAGCTTACCTGCAGCTGGGTGGAGTTGGAGACATGCTTCTCTTCCGGAGCATCACACCAGCTCCTCTTGAGCTCTTGCTCTGTCTGAGCCGACTGGTCCTGGGTATCCATATGGTCTTTCGTGTTGAGCCTCCTTTTCAGGACGGCCGTCATGAGGACGTGTTCATTGTGGTTCAGTTTTTCTTGGAGACGGCTCACCTCCACCTGCCTGTTGGTCAACACCTGCTCCTGCTCTTGTAGTTTGGCGTTGAGCTCCTGAGAAGAGAAAAACAGAATTTTTATTTTACTTTACATAAAAAAGCTGATTGTGAAGCAGTCCAACACAAGCTGTTAGAATCCAACAGGAGCTTATTGTGAAGTAAATTGATGATGTGAGGCAGCTTACCTGCAGCTGGGTGGATTTGGAGACATGGCTCTCTTCCAGAGCGTCACACCGGCTCTTCCACTGTCCTTCGATCCTGTTGAACTGGGTTTCTTTGCGAGACAGCTTCTGCAGGGTCTCTACGTGGGCTTTGGTTGTAGCCTGATGTTTTTGTATTTCCATGTTGAGGAGGAAAGTTTTTTCCCGAACTTCCTCTTGGAGACGGCTCACCTCCACCTGCCTGCCATTCAACACCTGCTTCTGCTCTTGCAGTTTGATGTTGAGCGCCTGAAAAGAGAAAAACAATATTTTTATTTCAATATTCAATGCAGCTGTTAGAATCCAACAGGAGATTATTGTGAAGTAAATTGATGATCTAAGGCAGCTTACCTGCAGCTGGAACGTGTTGGCGGCGAGGCCCTTCTCCATGACCTCACATCTCGTTCTCCACTCCTCTGATGCGTAACTGAGCACACTGTTGGCGGTTTTGGCCCTTTCTAGAGCTTTCTCCTTGCTGGTCAACTCTTTCTTGAGTTCACTATTCTCAGTCATCAGAGATTTGTTCTGATCTCTCAGAGACTTAATCTCATTGATGGCTGAGTACAGGGACTCTCTGAGTCCTGGGTGAGGGGGCTCCTCATGGGTCCTCAGCTGTACTACTGCCGGCATGTCTGGGCTGTTAGCGACAGCAACAAAATGCATTTGCAATGTCTGAAAGACAGAAAAACATGTGTCAGTCATGAAGTCTTGGGTTGACATTGGATAGACAGAAGGGAAAACCTGTGCACTCGTTAACACAATAAAATGTACTGTAGTCTACGGCCAGCAGTTCATACAGAGCAACATGACATTGTCAAGTAATTAAAATCAAACATATTCTCCGAAAACATTTAATAAGACAAGTTTTAGGACATATTATTCCTTGACTTAAACATTATGCTGGACTAGAGAGGCACACTGCTGAAAAAAAAGTCTCCTCAGGTCAAATAAGAAAATCTTACCAGGTTATTTTCACTGAAACGTCTGTCCATGGCAACACAGTGACTATTTCAAAGTTGGAATGAGAAGAGTCGTCAAAATCAAAGTTTAAAAGCTCAACTTGTAAGCGAAACGGAGTTTCGATTGTCGAGCAGAGAGACTTTGATAGATTGCGTTAATCCAAAAAGGTATCCGTTAAATATCGAGTAATCCAGAAGGTATCCGTTGAATACAAAATATCCAGAAGGTATCCACTGAATGTCGAGTAATTAAACGCTTCTTCTCAGAAATGACAATAAGACCTTGACAGCTCAGATTGTCGAACGCAAATGAGGTTTTTACAGGAGCACAGGCAATTTAAAGTTTCACCCTGGTGTCAAAATTCCGATCGTTGTGGCAACGGGGGTTCCCAAAGTTCTAAAAATTTGAAATCAAAGTCAGAATTCAAATTCAAGCAATGAACAAAGGCATGCAGAGACAGTGTTTATATTTAAATTGTGCTGGGGTTCAACAGACTTCTGCTCTACATGGTACAGATGGAGACAGTGAAGACGACCGAAAATAAAGACTTTCACGGTCTGGCCGTCAAATCATATATTAGAACTCACTAACCCAGAGCCCACGTTCTTAAACACGTAAAACAAGTCTGTGATGAAAATATGTCAAGTGTTTATCAGATTTTTAAGAGATTTGTTTGTATAATCAGAGGTAGACTATATCACTCACATATATCAAATACCTGATTCTGTGTACAGCTTCTTCTAGCTTTGTATGAAGTTATCACAGACATCAAATATCTTAAGTACCAATCTGTATGGCTAGAGATGAGGTGAGAGGATCACTACAGTCGTTAGGATGCATCCTCTGGGAACCATCAATGTCTGTACAATGTTTTTACTGAGAAATTTTGAGATATTTCACTGGTTGGTTTTAGATGAAGAGTCAGGGCTTCACCAAATACAGGAGGATGAATCCTCTGGAGAGAATGAATGCCTGTACAGAGTTTGCTGATAATCCAAACAGTATGTTGAGATATCTCAGTGTGGACCACAGTGGTGAAAGCCAACTACTTAGTACAGGTATCAAGATTCTCCAAATCCTCGATTCGATTACATTTACGATTCTAAGGTCATGGTTTGATTAGATTCTCGATTTTAACATTTAAAGACAGGTTGCTATGCCAGTTTTTGTCTAGACTTTTAAGAAATATAATATCTGACCATTGTTCGCAATGTACCACACTACATTGTCAAATTTAAAACATTTATTAACTACATAATATAACACCTGCCATCTAGTTTCTGCACAGCTTTCTAAACTGTGGCTTTTTTGTCAACATAACTCAATGAATATCCAAATTACTTCCACACCTGCAACTTCAGCGAAAGAGAAGGGGGTTCAAGTTCTGTCGATGGGTCTCCAGTTGCCATTGTTGTAAGAGTGATGTAGCCCCTTTCAGGAATAGGGCGGTGTGTGAGGTGTGTGTGTGCGTAAAGTTCGTAAGGTGTGAGTGGGCGAGTGAGAGTGAGGGAGCGTGCGTACGTGCGGACAGTGAATGAATGGGAGAGGAAGGAGAAGCCACGGTGTAACACCATGCTATCGTTTGGCTGGTTGTAGCTAATAGCTACTGGCTTAGCTAGTAGCTAAGTTGGAGGAGGTTGACTCGGAGCGCTTCAACACGTGTGTGTTTTTTTTCCGCTTGGCAAGCCGACCGGACGTGACATGGGGGTGTGGCAGCATCGACGATCCCATTTTTTAATTCAAAGTTTGAGACTGTGACTTCATTTCGGTCTGTTTTGATTGTAAATCGAAATCATGACACCCTTACTACTTAGTGGAGCTGTTAAGCTCAATAATCTTGCTTTTTATGAAAGAAACATGAAAGTTTCAGGGTTTGTTCTTCAGAACATAAGCTTTAATTTAAGATGTACAAATATGTATTTCCAAGCTTCTGGGCATGAGGAACTCATTCACGCCATTGATAGCACTCTAACAGGTCACATCATTAAGTGCAGTGAAGGTTACTAGGAATGTGAGCAGTGGCGGTCCTAGCTTTCATGAAGCCCTAGGCGAACCTCAACTCCAAACCCTCCTGGCACATTTGCTCCAAGGTGAGGGCGGCAATTTGCCAGCCTGTCTTTCTAAAATGGAGGCGTAATATTCCTCCTTTTCAGAAAGCCGCCTCTGTGGTCGGCGTAAACATGTGACATGATGTGAAGCTCGAAGTTGGGATGTGAACGGTGACAACAAATGTGTCTTCAAAATAAGAGCTTTATATTGTACCGTATTGGAGTTTAGAACTGGGTTCTTAGTGGGGGGCTTTTAATTTGAAAGTAGCGACCATTCCTAGCTTGCGCTACAACAACAAGCTAACACAACCAAACAGCCGCTGAGATCCGGGAGACACTAGCATCTCCTGGGTCTCAGTGGCCGTCCAGTTGCTCAACTTCATGTCCGCGGATGAAGTGATGGACTGACTGCTGTGATCAGGTGTTTCCTGGTTTAAAACTCCTCGGTTGTGGGTCGCACAACAGTGCAGGTCATTGATAGCTCTGCCCATCTCACCCACGGGCCGGCACATTTCCGCCTCGGTTTCAGATAGCAGGCGAGGCGGAAATAAGTGTACCCTCCGAGGCGGCAAATCGGCGGACCAAAACAGACCCCCAATTTGCCGCCCTGTCTAAAACTGCGGACCGAGCCGCCAAAAGGACGGGCGGCTTGGTGCTCTGTCTAAAAACGGTTAGTTATGGCTACAATAAAACATCTATACAATCATAAATACAAATAGGTAGCAACAATCAAAAGAACTAGTATAGTAGAATGAAATACAAATACAATAGTGAATCAAATTTTTAAATTGCTCAAATCCTTCATCACACAAGTACAATAACACTTAAGAGAGTATAATAATTTTAATACACTTTGTACAAGTAACACAAAATGAATACCAACCAACTTCTAGATATATTTTCCCCACTAACCAATGACTTCCTGAAGTATTGATGGTGGCAACTTCTTCCATCACTGTCATTTCTAGGGAATACAAAGTCAGATGTTACCTGACTTGGTCCCCTGGAAACCAGTTGCGTCTGTATTCTCACAGTCAGAACTGAAGGCCAGTTAGCAGGTCAGTGCACAGAGGCTCATCCTCAAGAGACGATCCTGCTCCAGGCATTTCTAATGGAGAGCACAAGGGCATTAGTATACACACATTATTCACAGCGTTTATATTGCAGAACATCACACATACCAAGTGAGAAATTACATAGTCTTCCTGTTAGTGATCAAATGTGCTGTAAGGACAGGAGGAGGAAGTTGGAGAATGACATTTTGCTTGAGGTGTCATAAGACAGGATACACCCAAACATCAAAGAGTCATTATTATGTAAAGAAAATGTTTATGACTGTTGTAAATAAAGGTAACCTCCTCTCTGATTCTGTACTTAAAGGATAACAATTTAGAGTTTGAGAGAGAACGCTTTTGCCTTCTTCTCCATGCTGCGTGTTATTAAAGAGATCTGATTCATACACTGAAGTCTTAAGTTCTTCAAAACTTAGCAACTCTACCTCACAAAGGAGAATTTCCACAACATACTTTGCAGGGATGTACACACACACACACACACGCACACACACACACGCACACACACACTCTCACAGACATACCTGCACACAAACTCACCTGAGTTTTGCTGGGGAGAAGTAGAGGTAAATGGGTCTTCATCCTCAGGATCAGACAACATTTGTGGAGACGTGTGTGGCTGCAGAGGTAGATGGTTCCTCATCCCAGCTAATGGCAGAGGGCGCTCCAAGATATTTACAAAAGTCCCCTGCATTTGCATTACAGTACAACATAACTGATTAATGCAGGAATAGCACAATTAAATAAACCTGTTATTAAGCATAATGTATCCAACTTTTAGAATGGGAAACAAATTAATAGAAAACAAAACACAACCTCCTTGGTTAATGGCTAATTAATTACGTGACACTCCAAATGTCTCAGCAAGCTACATCACGAAATATCTGTGCTTTTGAATTAGCTTACAGACTTGATAATTCACTTTACTGAGCAGCACAGGGCCTAACGTGATGTTTAACAAGCACTATGTGAGCTAGTCATGTTGTGTTACATACACATTACTAGACAATTCCCCGCCGGGGAATCACGAGAGTGGGCTGTGCGCTTTGCCCCGTGACGAAAAAGCAAACAAGGTATCAGCAAAATTTCTTCACCATCAAGCAGGAAAGGCCTTAAAGAACACACTCATCAAGTTTTGTGGTCCCACTTCGAGAAATGTGGCAACAGGAGCGAGTTAGAGAAGGGTGCAGTTTCGCAAATCCTCTTCCTGATTTACAGTGGAGTTAATGGGACAGTTGAGACCTACTCTTGTTGGTTAGAGGCCAATGATTGAAAATTTGTAAATCTTACCGATAAAGTAGACACATTGGGAGAAAGAAGACAAGTGTGGCTACAACTCTGGAAAATGTCACTGTTTTTGAGTGAAATTTGTGGCTGGGAGCGTCATGTAAAGAGAAAATTTCACTCACCATCATTCAAGGGCCAGCATTCAAAAACTACACAGTATAGGAAAAAAGTCCATAGTGGGCTGGCGAGCACAGCCCACTAATTAGAGACATCAAAACTGCAGTTTACAAACCAGCTGAGGACATAATAGTGGGTTTACACCTGATTAAATCATGCAATAACTCTAAAAGACGTCTTCATGTTTTGCACATAAAACAGAACAAGCCAGAAGACAAGCCAGTCACGACGAATTGCCTAACACTGGCCTCTGCTCAAGGACATATGGACAAGAACCATGGTTCTGGGTGGACACATTAGCTGTTAGAAGGATGTGATCTCCTGATCTCTCAGCTACTGGACAGTGTCACCATCTGCCAGGGCAACCTCCCCATTTAATTAAGTTTATCTCATCCCATTTACATCCCATGACATTACAATATATTATTGGCATTATAAATTGTTATCCTATCTCAGCGTGTTTTATATGATAGGACTGCTATATTAACACCCACATAAATTATAAGGGGATATCAGTTAATGGGTGAATCACTTAACAAAATGCTTTATAGCACATCTCAATGTGTATCAAAGACAGGAAATGAGCTGACTATTTCCTGGTTTAGAGGATGAAGTACAATATGTTAACTTCACAGTATATCTGTGTTACACTAGACCATTTAACCAGTGTCTAACTAGTGTAGTATGCTGTCATTATGTCTACAAATAACACAGGACAACAGTGATTTGGCTCGGTTGCATTCAGTGTGTACCTGCAGTGAGTCGCGTTGTCTTGCCTAGTGTGATTCCTCTTTGTTATTAGCAAAAGAAACAGCTTTGCAGGCTGCAATTAACGTGAAATATCCTTTTTATTTGTATACTGATTTGTATAATTTGTCATTGTATGGCCCGAATATTCCTCACTGATACAAAGAAAATTACAATTCTGATCAAATCAGATGAACCCTAAACAACCCACTGTTCTACCCAATTTCAAAGATATTTACGTCTTTCTACTGCACAGACAGCTCATCTTTCCAGCAATGAAACACTCTGTTAATGACATGGAGCACTAATGTTAGTTTAAAAACAACAACATTAAACCATCATCTCCATACAGTACAGCGTGGCTCCCCACTGCTGCGCCAGAAGCTATACGTGCTAATTGATTTCTGCAAATTAACAGAACAATCGTGTCATTTCATTATTTTCTTCACGATACACCAGGCATTTAAACATGCAATATATTCCACCATTCAGCATCCTAAGTGTTAATTCTTGACTTCATTCAGTCTATTCACATTTTACCCTATGTGCAAGATGGCTTTTTAACTGGGCAGGAAAGCTGCTTGAATGGAGCAACTGTGTCAGTCAATTTTATTAACAACGATGAAGTGCACAGAGAAGGAGTGTGGCTGTGTCCAAATTTGTATATATTTTTCTTTTTGTAGCAAAAATCCTCAGAGTTGTTCAGAGGGATTTTACTTCTAAAAATCTGCTACTACTGATCACAATCCTGCAATGCAATAAGCAGTATTTTACAGGTGAGAGAACCACACAAAACAAAATGATGATGATTCAGGAGTGTCTGCATGTCAAGCCAGTTTTGTGTATAAAGCACATTATCACAACTTACTAATTTTCCTCACAATAGGTGAAATTTACTGCTCACTGCGGAGTGAACTACTTAGTGTCTATCAAAACAGAGGCAGTGACTGAGTGAACGAAAGAGAGATATGGAGCACAGCGCCTGTGAGTGTGTGCATGTGAAAGTGAGCATAAGACCACCAGGCAACTTCTCAGCTTCCCTCACTAATAATAGTATATATTTTTTTATTATTCTTTTTTTTTTTTTTTTTTTTTCAATTTCAAGCACACAGGCTTTATCACCTTTTGTCAAGTGGCAGCCATTACCATATGATTTGCCTCAGACATAGAGATACCCAAACGGGCTGAAAAATGTCTTTAATAATTACACAGTGTTAAGTTAATCCATCAAAGTCAACAGAGAGCTTGGATTGTAGTTATTAAGAAAAGTCTTTTTTTTTTTTTCTTGGAATAGCAGCATTTGATAACGTGACGAGCTCCAAGTATTAACCTGAATTGAGGAATGAATTAATCCCGAAATGCTCGGCAAAGACAACACCAATGAGGATTTAGGTTTGTAACGCTCCATCACACAGATGGTTTACCCCAGGATGATTAATTCCATACTGTTTGAGTTTGGCGTGCAACTCCACATTCATGGTTATCCTTCATGGCTGCCTTTAGTGAGCAGTGTGCTGCCGCCATGGGGAGAATCAATGTTTCATGTCTGTAATTTGAATAATAATACATGATTGTATCCCATGCTATTCTAACAAAGTGACTAAGGGAAAAAAATGTGCATATACAAGCACACATGCACACACAGTCTGTGACTGACCACATCTTTCTTGGAGGAGAGAAAATAATCTTACCATTCTGAGAAGAAGGAAAAAAAAAAGTATCTAGCCAATAATTGCTCTTCCTGGCACAAACAAGATAGCTGCTGAAAAATGCTAATAATTCACATTGCGCATTCCATTACAGGAGAAGTGACAGCTCTTTAATATTATGATAACAGTGGAAAAAAAGGCTTTTCATTCAACAAACCAAGAAGCGCCAGCAATTGCAGAGAAAGCAATTTGCATGCTGAATTTCCATGTGAAATGCCTGCAGTGTTTTTAATCACTCGACATTAACAAATCTTTTAATTACCATTTGTCAACAACTGTGTTCAGAATAATGTCTGCTGCTTAATGCTGGGGGTTTAAGGATAGGGAGACTTAACTGTAATTTCTATTAGCACTCTTATTTTTCTTTTGAGGTGGTGAAGAGGCACCCTCTCGATAAATTATTCTAACCGAAAATGGAAGATGATTTTGAGAAAGGGAAAATGGGGCTGGGCCAAAGAAAAAAAACAAAAGAAAAAACACTAAACACACAGCACTGAATAACTAAACTGCCAGTAAACTATGACTTCCATCATTATAGGACCATCAGCTACATCACTATATACTGTATTACTAAAATAGAACAAGAGCAGGATGCAATTAAGATCTGCAGAAAAGATCACTGGCACTGACCTTTCCATCTTCCTACATCTCCTTATTCAGATAGCATGGCACATGGGACACATCATGTTTTAACATAATTTAGCATGTGATTGCCTCTTGAGTTTTTTCCTTATCACCAGCAGTGTTTTTTCATACAGTTAACACAATCCAGCACCACAAAGTTTCAATTAATTGTTCTGGTCTTGAAAATCTTGAGGTAAAATGTGTAATTCTGAAGTATTTAGCAGCATCTAGCTGTGAGGCTCTAGATTGCAACACTCCCTCACTCACCCCTCCCTTTTTAGACATTCCCATTCAAGACGTTGGGGAAACTCCAGAGGCTACGGACAAGAAACGTTTCTAAATATGAACAGTATTTCTACTCAATATTTTACTCAAGTGATGAGGTAAAGATGTATTTAGTTGTTTATTCTATAAAGATATTTGTTATAACAAAAAAAATAGGACAGGGGTAGACAATAAGATCACTGGCTCCACCATTCTAACCACTGGCCCAGGATAATTTCAGGTATCGATCCCCATAAAAACAAAAAAGAACATATCCCACCCAGTTCCTGCGGTCTAGCCATCAAGTTTTGAACTTTCTAAGATACCAATACTAGTAAATTTCAATGATTCTCGAAACTTATTCGATACCATGATTTAAAGGAGAACTTTGGTCGATTTAAAGCAGCTTCATTGCCCAAGCTACTCTTGACTTACCAGTACTGAAGACGCGAACACATTTGGTCCAACCATTACAGGGCTCCGTGAACAGAGAGTTAGCACTGACAGCTGACAGCATGGGGTTAGAACTTTACACTGTGTTTTAAGCATCTTAACATGCTCCAAATCTTGTCACGCTTGTTTTTTCTCTACTCCAAGCCATGGATGTATTATAATCTAAATGCGCACCACCGCTGTGGCGCACACCTAGCAGCTGGAGCGGCTCGAGGATCTGCCACGTTCACATAAACGGACCACAAGCTCGACTGTAGCTGAAACCGAGACCCAACGCGTGCTCTGGCCTGCGTGTAACGTCCACATCAGTCCCAACAGGACTCGACACGACGCACGCTGAGGGCAAAGTTTCACGGTACCGAAAAACAAGGTTCTTATCGGGTCTAGTGACAACCTTGAATCAGCAGCAGGAAGCGAGCGGCACGTGTTCCGCAGGAGCAAGCAAGCTGTGCACACCGCAGTTTCTTGCAGGTGGTGTGCTGACGTCCCAGGGCACAGTGCTCGCTGCGCACACAAAGTAGATGTCTCTGAGGCTACAGTGTGTTGTTATTTAACGTTTTACATGAAGGCGTTTCTTTTCAGTGAAACTTATGTATTGCTAATATATTTATATATTACTCTTACCTGTCCAGCAGAAAGCAGGACACTTTAGCATCAGTCTGCAGACATTTCCATCCGGGGAAGGCAATTCCAATGTTTATTACTGTTTTATGCCGTCGCTTGTTGATCTTATTTAGCCCCACAGAATTTTCCTTTCTAGGACAACAATTCACGCTCCCGTGTTTTTTTCGTGTACAAAATAAGTGTGATCGCCGATCCTTTACCAGGAATAGCAGTCACTCGCTCTTCTTCTTCCAACCCGGCAATTTCAGGTGGCCACAAGAAATGCAAAAGGCTGTCACAAGTGCCAGGTTTGTCCGTTCTGGGCTACTGTAGAAACATACTGGTGAAACATGGCGATGCAACATGGCCATCCCCCATGGGTGGGTACCCAGCTCCCTAATTAGAAATAAACTGGTTTAATTTCTTGAGTAATAAAAACACAACCACTCTTATTTCAGCGTGATTATACACTAAATTAAAAAAAACATACTCATGAACATTACATTACATTTTTGCCAAATCTGTTCTGCTAGAAGGCATTACATATAACACAAAGTAATACCTTTAAATCCTATGACTGAATTTTGTATCATACAGTATGTTGTCCTTCGTTGGTTTAATCACTTAATAGCTATTCAGTGTCTGCCTTTTAAGACATTAGTCCCTGCTTTCATATGAATAAACTTGCCATCTGCAATGGTGGAAGCACATCTTGGATTCATCAGACATGCTGGTTCTCTCCTCAGAGCAAAGTGAGTGAGAATGCTAAGAGAGAAAGTGATACAGAGAGAGAGAGGTAGAAAAAAAAAAGAGGGGGGGGGCAGCTCTTAGGGAAAATATGCCATAAGTCAACCCTCTCTCCCAAGCCTCTCTACCATTCCCCTCTGCTGGAGTACAGCACAACGGGCGTGGTGGAGTGCAGGAAAGCTACACACTACCTCAGTGGGAGTGAGAGCCGAAGGGCAAGGAGGCTCATGCTGTCAAAGGAAAGTAAAGATTACAGCTGAATATTGGTTAAGACATGCAGATATATGTGCATATAGTATGCGCTGCATGTGTTGCTGCAGGCTCACATGACAGTGATGAGGGTGCAAATGTGTTATAAATGCACGGTGAGAATAACATCAAGTGGTTAAAAAGAAAACATAACACTATCTATGATTTCAACAGAAAGAGGATCGTTAATCCTGCAGGAAAATTGGTAACACGTCAAACCAGCAGGGATGTGATGAAGAGCATCTATGGAACAGAAATACAAACAAAAACAACAACAACAACAAAACAGTTAAGCAAGATGGCTGCCTAGCCAGTGACTAAAGTTCAAGACTGTGTTTCAACATTTTTAAGCACACTGGATACTTTTGATTGATGCAGAACCACATCATTTCAACATTTGTAAGTGGCACAACTGGATATTTTCTAAGGAGACACTGAGGTATCTCCAGTCGTGTTTGTGTCAACCAAAACAAATATTTTAAGCTAAAACATGATCTACTCCTAACCATAACCGAGTGGTTTTTGTGCCTAAACCCTTACCAGCTCACAAGCACATGTAACACAT
This sequence comes from Acanthopagrus latus, assembly GCF_904848185.1. Lineage (NCBI taxonomy): Eukaryota > Metazoa > Chordata > Actinopteri > Spariformes > Sparidae > Acanthopagrus > Acanthopagrus latus. The sequence goes on from NC_051049.1 coordinate 19,492,358, forward strand.
GTTAAGTTGCAACATAACAAAATGTGACATTTCAAACAAACTGAAATTAGCACATCGCCTTATCAAGAGAAAACACAGGATCGACCTCTTTCTTTCACCTGAGACCCATTGAACTTGTATTACTGCCACCGCGCACCATGAAAACACTACTTGCAGTTCATGTTATTTCTCATTGTTTTGCTGTTGTGTCTGTTGTAAACAAAAAAACAAAACAAAACAAAACACCATGTGACTTACTTTTTCTCCTTTTTCACAAATTGAAGTAAAATAAAGGTAAGTTCATGAATAAAGAACTGAATGCTCTTTCACCCGTTAGGGCGACACCTCATATAAAACAGCGGCACTCGAGCATTCACAGGGCCGGAAAAAGAGCAATTTAACTTGGGGCTGAGATAAGACAGGCTGAATACTCCCTTGAATACACATTAATCATCACATAGAATTTACAAACGGCACTGACACAGCTCTTCAATGTTGGAGTCAAAGGCAGAGCGATGAGGAGAGTTAAAAAGCATTCTTGGATTCATGCTGCTTCATGAGGCCACAGATAAGTGAAGGTTGCCACAACGTAACAATTTCTTTTTTTCAAAGAGGGATATTCAAAAGAGACGTCTCGTGTTACAACATGAATGCTGGACTGAAAGTGGAGGATATGTGCCCATGTGATATGTTTTTGGCTATTTTAAGTGGTTTAATTTAAAATAAATCTCTCTGTGAGGGTACCACTATCTCTATTCATTATGAAAATACATTATATCATTAGTCAATAATTTATGAATATATTTTTTTAGAAGTACCGCGTGAAGCAAAAATGGACAATTGTAAGAAAGAAATACAATTTTATTTGTGTATTGCTGGAAACCTTGGCCTACATACAGTATATGTTTAATAGTAATTATTTCTAGTAGACAAGTTGCTCATTTCTGTGTGACTTATTGGAAAATTCAGAAAAAAATATTCAGAAATTACCTATTTGTTAAAAAATAAATAAAAACATCCTTTAACTACTTGAAATCTCTCTGAGTTTGGATGAAATGTAAGTAAACATAATCTGTATGAGGTATGCCCATCATATCTTTTAGAGGGAATCCCTGATCAACTCTTTACATTGTTTTTTTTTGCGTTTTCACTAATTGTCTTCTCTTGTTTGGACAATCACTTTGGGAAATCATCAGCTTGTTTATACTACACCACTTCAGCTGCTCCATAAGATATTACAGATCCTTTACACCAATGAAATATTGCTTCATTAGATTCTAACTTGTGGAACCAATAACACAACACAGTACAGGTCTTGAGCAGCGTTTCCTTCTTGATCAAGGTTAAGAGTCCATAAGTGGACATTAATAAAACACCCCAAAACAGCATGTTACCTCATTATTCTGAGATAACAGTGCCTGAATAGCTACCTCCACTTCTCCTAATGTGTGTCTCAGCAGCAATTTAAGAGCTATTGTTCCATGAAGAAGATGTAAGGGTTACGTTTTGGTCTGTGTTTGCATTATTTGGCTTTTAATGCCTGTGAAAAGACTGCAAACTGCTGAAACTGCTTCATAATGAGGATCAGTCTACACTAATGTTTGCCCTTCCCTTTGTTTCTTTAGGCCTTTTAAGCAGCTTGAACCTATGTTTCTCCTTTACTACTGATACCAATAACACTCGTATTTTATGCTTCCTTAGTCTTATTGGTTACGATTTATTCCCTTTACAAATATCACTAAACTGCTCCAAACAGGCTTGGTGGGAAAATCTGAAAGTCAATTTTCTCTGCCGTATTGTTTCACACAGACTCACTTTGGTTTGTGAGTGGCTTTGGATCCAAATACTCAGTGAAGAAAAGAACAGCATGTTCGAGCCCAAACGCCCCCTCCCCTCCCACCCAAAAAATGACAGGCACATTTCAATCCTGTGAGTGAGAGAAGCTCAGCGATAGGCTGGCAAGAGACTCTGGCAGCCGATCAGGACCTGCCATTGGAATATTTTTACATGGAGAGGGAGCTGCTGCTTCTGACCCAGGCCCACGTCACATCTGCTGTGGACCCACTCCTGACTAAGTGAGCTGACAGGAGCCCCATGATCTGACTAAGCGCCACAGAAGCCTGACAGAGGATGTTTAGAAAGTGGCTCCCAGTGTTTGTGAGGGACATACCACCATGCTGAGGTACAGTAGTGACAAGAAATGAATATTAGCACCTGGTGCCTCACCAAGGGAAGGGCAATATCCAGTATAGTGTTAATCTTTTCAAATTATATCAAGAGGGGGGACTCTCTGTCAGTTGTCTCTTGTTGTGTCTGTCAAAATGGAGGGATTCCCACTGCAAACCATGAGACAAATATTAAGTGATACATATCTATTCACCAGAAGGTTCCACTAAAATACACAGTGGTACAATGGCTATGTTGAATGTCAGTACCCAACATAATGCATAACCACTGCAGTAACTGCTGTGGGTGACCACAGATTGACCAGTATCAAGGTTAAGAAAGTTCATTAAATCAGTGAATGTCTAGTCATCTAGTCTTTTCTTTCAAGGAGGTAAACGTCAAAGATGGATAGTGAGTTTAAATAAGCTACATGGTATTTTTCTATTCATAAAGTCTGATTTTACTGTTGTGACACAATATAGCTATGAAACAAACTTTCACCTTTGTAATGTCAGATAAGAAAAGTTAAATGTTTCTATTCATGTTCATTCGATCTTTTTACCTTTAAAGAAATACATCAGAATCAGATCGAGAGTGTCAGCAGTCATCTTGGACTTGAAGATTGACGTTGGATGACTTTAGTCTATGGTGCACACAAGCATAATGTCTTCTTACTCGTCATTTATGAATACACATGCAATGTTCCATGCGAGGCAAAAAGCCTCAGTCTGAAAAGATGCATTACCCTGGTGATTCCCAGAGCCTTTTTCCAAAATAAGTTCATGCCTCACAGCGCAAACTCATTCTCAGTCATTATTTATGATAGGGGAACAATTAATAACAAAGGAACATGGCCTTAGGACTTAGGAACTTTGTTTGTTCCCATGGGGGCACTCCCCCCAGTTTGGAAATCACTGATCACAAAAACAGTGTTGTCTTGATCTTGTCTAGACCAGTCTGAGCTCAATGGCGACAAATCTCCCATGTACAAAGAGACAAGAAGGGCATCCATTTTACTTTACATGGGAAGGAAATACTAAAAGTCCCTTGAAACTGTTAAAGTGTGTCTATACCTGATAACAGCATTATACTTCCTACTGAGAAACATATGAGTCTGGGACTGTTTATCCAAAGAAGGTTTGATCAAATCACTCTATTCCATGTATTTTATCGTCTGTGGTAAAAAGAGTGACAAGTGCTCCCAGTAGCTAGCTGCTGTGTGTCCCTACAAGCAAATTCTCTCTTGGGATATTTAATCGTGATTAATCACATGATTATTCATAGTTAACTCACCATAATCACAACTTAATCATTCATTTTGTATCTGTTCTAATGTACCTTAAAGGGATATTTTTCAAGTTTTTAATACAATACTTATATATACTACTGCTATACTTTTACTGTACTTATCAACATGAGAGTGGACATAAGCCTGCTTTATGCAAATATCTGTTTATTATTATTGCAACAATCTAGACAATGACAAATAATGTCCACAATATTCTCTGATAGACCTCAAAGGTACAGTATGCTCACAAAGCATATGTAAAATTAGTAATACTTTCACGATGTAGTGTCCAACTTCACACTTTTAAAGGTTACTAAACAATGTTAATGAGCCCGCAAGCTGAACAGCCCATTTAGCTATTGCTTTGCTTGACCTAGGCTACAGTTCCTTCCTCACTGGACGAGACAGACACTATTGCTACTGTTTGGGCAGAAACAGATAATATATAGCATAATTTTTTTGTACTTATATTGGTTGTGAAGGGACTGATGAGTCCTATGTATGGTCTACTGTACTGTGTGCTCACTGTGTTATTACGCTCGCTAGGAGCTCACTCATGCTGATCCACTCAGTTGATAGTTTGTATAGTTGTGCCACTGTGTGTGATCACAGTACGTCATGTTCCGGCTCAATCAACAGACGATAAACAAACCTCGATTCGCTGTGCGATCTCCACCCATTTATATGTGTGACTTGCTTATGTTTTTGTGTTGCTAGTTGTAGAAAGCAACTGTTTTTCGTTAAAGTAGGTGGTTTGTGTTTTGGAGAAAGCTTTAATAAACACTAGTGATTTTCACTGAGCAGTGTCTGTGGTTATTTTGCACAATCACATATGATGATAACAGCTCTAATTATTGATATTTTCATAACACTGACAATTTGATTAATTTCAGGCTTTGAGACTAAGATATCATTTGATTATTGATCCCTGACTTCAGGGTGATGCCCCGTGTTCATTATGAACCATAGTTATCTAACTTTAATTAACTAACTTTAATAATTTCATTAATTAATGATAACATTTTAATAAATAAACAACAATCAATATCGATTCCTAACCAGATGGGGATGAGTGATTTTCTCCTGAAATAGGCACCACGGGCAGTGTGGAAGGGAAAGTAGAGGATGGAAGGATGTAAAGACAAGGTAGACAGACTGGAAGAGATGGACAGGGGGCAGAATAAGTGAGGAGGTGAGACAAGGATCAAGGTGATGGAAGGCTGGAGGGAGAAGGGGAGGGAGTGAGGCAAGAATGAAAGAGAGAGGTGGAAGGAGGGAAGCAGGGAGAGAGGAGAGAAGGAAAAGCTCGACAGGGATCTGAGGGAGAAAGAGCTTTGATTAAGGGAGAGATCAGTCAGAAGCTACAAACAACATGGGCATCACAGCACATCCAACTAAGATCCAAAAACATTTCTGTCAAATGTCAAACTGCACTCATGTTGTCAGCAACCGAATGATGCACGCATCATTTTTCCAGGGCTGTAATCACAACAAAAACAAAAAAGCTGTGCAAAGTGTTTTTTAAACAGTACACAGCAATATCAGGAGGACTCAGACAGATGAATTTGTGCTGTTACAGTGAGTTGCCACGGCACTTTGAGTAGTTGAACAAGGTCATGTTTAGTACTCTGTGGGGCATCAGGAGTGACATTTGTATATGAAATGACACATTTTCTAAACAACAAAACCTGTTGAATGTACCTTTAAAGTGTGTTGGGACATCTGGCGACAAGAGGAAACAGTAATCTCCTAAATTGTATCTGAAATATGTGGATATGCAGTACAGTTGTCTTCAGTAATGGACATTTTGGAACAGCCTGGTTGTCAGAATAAAATGCTGGAATTTTATGCCTGTCATGTTGGCAGGTAGAAGGGATAGTGGTTGCGTTATAGTTAGGTGAGACGGCCGCTAAGCCAATGACTACAGTTTTGAAACGCAATCCAAACACGGGAGAGTCTGTGTCAGGGGGAAGTTGTGGATGGTCAGGTGTTTTACTCATAGGACTTCAATCCAGGCTATCTGGTGTCAAGTACTATGAGACGCAAATAGCCAGTGGTGACTGTTTCAAAGGTCCCATATTATACTGTTTCCATCAATTTCACACAGCTGTCAGAGATGCAACCTGAATTTCAGCTGTCTAAAAGTCGCTCAACTGAGCTCTATTGAGAGCAGGCTGTTTCTGTGCCTGCACCTTTAAATGCTAATGAGCTCCATCTGTCAACACCTGCCTTGCTGCTACACGCCCAGAGGGAGAGGCCCCTGAAGAAATACAGACTCTGTGGCTGCAGCAGGAAGTTTCAGAATGGTTAGTGTGTCTGAAAATGTTACTCAGTTTGTTTGCGTGTTGTTACATTTACTACGATCTAGCTAATGGCTAACAGCTAGCGAAAGCTGTGTTTTTTTCCCCAACTCAGTCTCCAAACTCTTGGACACTGTTCGCATCGTCTCTGCCTCCAGTCTGTACATGTTTCCAGACTTTTTACTGTGACAACCAAGCTCCATCATAAAATCATTAACACTAAAGTTGCTTCAGACGCAATTGCACAGCAGACTGAAGCGGAGCTAACTGCTTTCCAATTTCAAGCTGATTTTACCATACTTGTAGGCAACTGAAAATACTGTCAACATGTGGCAACACTTATCTGTGGCTCAGGTGCAGTTGCTGGGTCTGGTATGGTTGGGACTTTTACGACAGTAAAAGGATCAGGGTTGTACTGACTCTCATTACTGAAGCAGTCCAATGTGAAGTGGTTAGCACACACATACAAACTAATATGAACCGCAGCCAGCACGCTGTTGTTAAAAATGAAACGCAACTACTGCCTCTTCTGTTCTTCTGTAGCTGGGACATAGGAATATAGGCAATTATGTTGATTTATACAACCAACAACCAAGCAATTTGCGTGTCTAGCGCTGAGCAACGACATTGCGAAACACTGCTATCTTACTGCTGCACACACCGAACTTCACCTCGGGGATGAACGCCCTCCTCTTGGATATCTCCTATCACCACACAGAGGAGGCCGGCCTATGTAAATCTCTCCTGTCATTACGTAACAACTGGAGCTGAATCTGAACAGCCTGTAGGACCACCGTTTTACCAGTGGGTGGGCTGCAATAAATGGTCATTTTCAACATATCTGCGATTTGAAGAAATGTACGTTGTCCACATATGACTGGGCTGCATGTAAACTGGATGTTTTGAATAATGATTACATTAAAACCTGCTATGTAACATATAGCAAATTAAACCATATCTGGTAGGGGTGGATGTTTTGGTTTCAGCTGCCTTCAGTGAGCCCTGTTTTCTCTGCTTACTGCTTTGGAGAAACCAAAGAATTTGCATAGTTCAGCTGCAGCTATCAACTTGCAAAGGAATAATTCTCCCTTGTTCTTTGCTGAAGTCTCGGTATTGATTGTACTTCACTTGCAAACTGCCCTGCTATTGCCCTTTGGTTTGAAATCCACACAAACACACAAAATGTAGTGCACATGCCGACACCTTTTTTTCTTTTTATCTCCTTTTGTATCTACATTTATGTGTTGTGGTCTCTGAAAAGCACTTTGTGGTGAAACTGTAAGAAGCACTTTATCACTTAAATTTGACTTGTCTGGCAATGTAGGAGCTGGAAAGTTCAGGTTTTAGGGTGCAGGTTGCACAAAGTCCAACAAGCCTTCCTTGTAAGGTAAATAGTGTGTTCTAAAACAAAATGCCTGCTTTCCACAGCTGTGACAGTAAAGTAATGGACCTCCACAGGTGGAGCTTCACCAACCTGAAATTGCTTTCTTTGCTTGATTTTACTTCATTGCAGCAGGAGGGTATTGGCTCCTGGATACAATGTAAACAACATTAATATGTTTCCTCACTTGGGTGGTGGTTAGAAGAGTAGCATTGTGACAGAAAAGCAGCGAGTTCAACTGTAAGCCAAAGTCTGGCTGTGAGAGGGATATTCCATCATCTGAGATATGGGCCCCTTGAGCAAGGAAGTCAAGTTGCTCTCTTCCAGGTGCCATTGTGAGTAACTGTTGTTGTAATACATGGTTACTCAGTCAACACTAATGGTCCGGTGTGTTGAATTTAATGGCATTAGCAGTGCGGTTCCAGATTGCAAATAAATGAACACCCCTCATCTCACTACGGGGGTCACTAAAATTGCAAAAAAAACAAAGGCCCTCTCGAGAGCCAGTTTTTGGTGTACAACATGCTGCCAAGGAAGACCTTCTCTCTGTAGATCTAAAGAGCTCACTCTAAAGTAACAGATGGCATGTCGCTAACAATAAAATGCTTCTTGGTAAACATTTACATATGAAATTTGAAAGAGAAGTTGAGTTATTCATGTATTAACCTACACAGTATATTTTCCAGTAAATGTATTTCACTTTTCACTTCAAGTTGTTTTGTTTTGTTTTGTTTTTTTTTTCTAATGTTTTACAGTGAGTCAGTTCGGTGAATGGTAGATTGATATTATGTACATGTTGTTATTTCTTGTTGGAAGGGGGGGGGTTACGTTGCCATATCTACTTGAATCATTGAACAAATGTAGAGTCGTGGGTGATGATTCAGATTTAAAATCTGAGTGGCAAGAAAAAGAAAATCAGGACACTGGATATACAGTTTATCTGATATCAGCATGTTGGAGTTGTCCCTTGAACATCATAATTACTGTTGCCCCAGAAACATAATTTGAGCTGACTTAACAGCAATGACAAGTTATGTAACCCCGTTTGAACTTATCATTATTTTGTTTACTTATTCTTTTTACTTTCCAGTTCATCTCAGTTTTCTGTAGCTGTCTGGCTATGTTTAGGGAACTAAAATACTTGGTTAAGTTCACAGGGGAAACAATCTTGGTTAGGTTTAGGGAACTAAAATACCTGGTTAGGCTTGAGGAACAATAGTACCTGGTTAGGTTTAGGGAAAAGAATTATTACATTGGTTCAGGGAACAAAATATACAGTAAGGTTTGGGGAAACATGGTTTGGGTTAAATAGATGCTTTCACAAAACTTAACATGTGTTACAGCTGATTACAATCTTTATTGCCCAAAATCATTACGTTCCAGGAACAACACCAACATGACGATATTAGATGGTTACTAGATATGTAACTGATTGTTGGATGGCAGTTATCAAATGCAAACGTCAACTAAGTAATCCCCTAAAATTGTGCGTAATTTTGATTTTAATTGTGTATAATTAATCCCCCTCAGTGTAATTTCCCTGTAATAAAGCAGCCAAGAGCACCCTGGAGTCATTCCCCTCTCCTCTCTGTCATCACAAGTCTGTGTCCATGATCAAGAGAAGCACTTTCTCTGCAGGAATACATTTAAATATTATAACATGTTCACCCCATTAGGCACACTATCCTGGGTATTTCCAATGGGGGCTTAAAAGGATTGTGTTTGGATTTTTTCAGCTTTGGTTTTATGATGTTCATTATTGATTTTTGTCATAATGATCTTGGGGGCAACATATGTGTTCGCTCTTGCTTTTAAAGCACCACACAGCTCAGGCTATTAGACACTGATGCTGTTCAGCTTTGCAAAGGGGATCCCTCTTATGACTTTCTGCTGCTATAGTAACGGTGATCAATTTTCTGTAGTTGCTAAGTTATTCTGTAAAACTTGTGAAGTGGTGAGTTATGGTTTGTTTGTCTCTGTGGCCTTGCTGCGTGGTACATATTTCATTGGCCTTTCTGTGTCTCCTCAAAACAGTTGACAGTGACATTACAGCCCATTTTCATGTAGCATTGGGTACAAACAGCTACAACGGGGTCACTTTCTCCAGGCAAACAGCTCTGCACTGCAGCACAGAGGAGATCTGAAAGTGCCATTTCCTGTGAAAGCAAGAGTGGCTTGTGCTCCCAAGAGCTTCCACAGCGGAGCCTCTTTCTTCCTCTTATCATACATTCCCATCCTCAGACATCCGACAAAGCCACAGCTCAATAAAGAGGAACATTTCGCCCCAGCAGCCTGCTAGTAAAAAAGCATTTGTGTATGTGTGTACGTGAGAGAGAGAGAAAGATAAAGCAGAGGCTGAGAAATAACAAGGTTAATGGTGGGGACCACTAACGGCTTTAGTTTTCTATTTTTGGGGCAGAGGTGGGAGAGCCAGGAGTGTGTCAATGTAAACAACAAAATGAGGTAGTACATGTCGGCGCAGGCATGGTGGGCTGAGGCGGGGCGGGGGTTGAGGAAAACTGAAGGTACAATGCTTTGCCGGTTCCTCCCCTGGTGCCTGAGCACATCATGGATAATGCGACTGCTGTGAGGAGCTGTCAGGGACTGTGTGTTTAAATTTAGCTACAGTTCACCGTGTGCACACAATTCGCAGAAATAAAGCTACTGGATGTGGGCACTGCTGTCAGTCACACAGCCCCTCAGCCAGAGGGAAGAAAAGGCATCCATATTCTTTCCCGAGCACAGCCATGAGATTCTCTCCCTGTAGCATTCCAGGACAGGAAATGAGAGAAAAAAAGAGAGTGTGTGTGGGGAAAGGAAGAGTAGTGGGCAATCCTAATTAGTGAGTAGTTTACTTTGCTGTTTGTTATAATCCTCCTCTCTTCCTTCTGCATGCCGCAACATAACAGTGCCTCAGAGGTAACTCATAGGTAGGACAGGATTTATATATGTCCCTAAGCAAAGTTGGCAGATAGAAAGCTGGTCTTTCTCCCGCTTGTATGCATAGCACTCCATGCTGTCACTGCCAGCTAAGCCTCGCCAATTAAGTTTGATCTTACTCCTTATCTGCTCCCTGTTTGTCTCAGGAACGAAATGATGGCTTCTAATGAAACGCAAAGCGACTGAGGCAGCGTCTTGTCCGAGGTGGGGCGAGAGTCGAGGGTAAGGATGAAAACCCGTACCGTCAGAGTATCCTCGTGAAAAACTTGATGCTACAGATATACACCAGCGGAGGAGGAGGTGGAACATGAGTCAGCACTCCCACATCAAAGGTTGAACAAGTATGACTTGTTCTGTGTAGGAAGTGACAGCCGAGCTTCAGCAGAAGAACAACTGCACATCTTAAAGATGCTTCCTTGGAGCACTTGTGCGCACACGGTTTCCACAGGTGAGAAAAAAAGCGCTACTTTGCACTGTATTTGTGAATCAGTAGTGTATATAAAGAAGCATACGGCACATGCATAATGTATATGACACATACATTGAGTGGCTGCAGTGGCCCAGAGGTTGGAGAGGCTAGCGCAGGCCCAAGAAGGCTCAACGAAATGTGCTCATTAGTGGCCGTGGCCCCCCTGAAGGTCTTATCCTAGAATCACCCCTGCTCTGATACTTGTTTTGTCAACAGCTGCACACAGCTTTTCCAGATGTGTGTAGGTTTTATAATTTACACTTTGAACCTGCCAAATGTAAGGTTTTTGCTCATTGTAACATGTTGCTGAAAACAGTGAGAGTACTGAGTTCCAATCAGAGCTAGAAAAAAATATCTTAAAAATATCATTAAATTAATTGTTGTAGAACTTGAAATAACTGATTTACAAAATCTTATTATTTATTTGAATTTTCTATACAATGGAGTTTGCAGTGTTGTAATGATCTCAATAAATGTATGTAGTTAATAATTAGTTAATTCATCGGTTAGGGTTAGCATGTTTCTGACTGATTCATTGAATACTGTGTGACATCACACATCCACTGACAACTGATGAAAACCTTTATCTGAGAACCTCGAGTAACCAGACCACGTTCATTTTTAGTGTTGGTGGGCCCAGTGGGAAATAACTTTGTAACCCTTGCAGTCTTTCTATAATGCTGTACCCACTGAGCTATATAGTATCTGACACATTTGTTCCATGGGGAACAGTTGAACCGTAAGTCACAACATCACAGTCTCGTAATATGAAAAAGTGGAAGCAGAGATGGAGTGTCTCCCCTCTATACTATGTCGGCCATGATGAAAAACTCTGCGTCTGGCTCTGTTATGGGGCCTCTGCTGTGGCCTATGATGTGAAGTGATCATAATGACAACCATTTGTTTTCATTACTTCTCCCAGCTTCACCCAGCACCCTGGCACAACTTGTCACCAAGGCACAGAGTAGAGGAAGTAGAAGGGCAGCCAAGGAGAGCGGTGCAGATAGAAGCAGAATTATAGTAGGCCATACCCTTTAACCTGTGCGTGGTACTAGAGGATTATTCCAAACAAGAGAAACAGAAACATGAGGGTTCAAAGTAGCCCAGTGCTTTCACTGAGGCAGTAATGTAAGCTCCTGTTACAACTGTTAATGATAAGGTGTTTTCAAATGTTGTCCTAATTTCTAGAAAAATGGCAAAGCAATAGGAAAACGTGTTTCCTTGAGTTTAGCATATTGAGACAAATGGCTTGTTTTTCTAGTTAAGTAGTAGTAGGCAACTGCAGAAATGGATTAGGCGAAAAGGTGACGACCGAGCACAGACAAATTGATACCGCAATGTAAACTACTGGCAAAGAGAGAGGAAAAATTAGAGACGTTAATACACAGCGGCTAATCAACCAGTGAAACACAGGTGTATACAGGAAAAGGGTGGAAAAAGACAAAATACAGGAAGTGGAAAAGTCACAACTAAACTGAAAACCAAAACCATCCTCAAGGTTCAGATCAGTCCTTGTGGTTTTCACTCCATTCAGAGTGACTCATCTGTCGTCGGTGACCTTTTGCTGAGGAGTGCTCCATCTTGCAACCCTTCCACCAAACACACACAAACCCACAAGTATGCCTGTGCAGGACATGTTTGCAAACATTTACATGAAACACTAAAAGTGGATCAGCAGCAAGAGGCAGTAGCAAAAAAAGCAACAAATACAGGTAGTGAGTTGCTGTATGAGAGAGAGAAAGATGTGCAGACTAGCTAGAATGCCAGAAAGAGGAAAGAAAGAGCAGAGGTTGGTGTTTGACTACACAGTCACAAGGTAAAGTCGACCGGGCTGTAGGGGCGATCATTATTACACAGATAACCTCGGCAGCCTTCCCCATCTCTGATGTGACACCAGGTGGGATTATCTCTCGCCTGACTGTAACTGTAAAATGGCCTCTGCGGGTTTATCTGAGCAGATTACATCCAGGGGAGTGAAGTCCCTCTTTGAAAGGCTGACTCCCTTGATGATGTAGCCGGGGAAGAGGCTTTGATTACTCAAACTATGTGACGAAAGGATTTGTACATGCACAGCTCTGTGAGCAACAAAGTGCACAGTGATATAAACAGCTTCAGAAGACAACCCTTGTTAGGGTAATAAGGGATTCCTAATAGCATGAGCACAACCTAACCTACACGTGACAAGTTCGATCCTAGTTAACATCAACAGCCATCTGTTTCGGTCAAGGTGCCCTCGAGCAAGACACTTCAAACAAAGCTTCTTATCTTCAACTTTCACCCAGTTCCACACCTTGGCCAGTTATTCCCCCCTGGAGATAGTAAGGGGGGGGGAATCAGTTAATCATACATGTGTGCCACAGGTGCTGCACACACACTGCACCGGCTGGACTTTCTCTAACTCAGTCTTCAAACGGGCATGGTTCACGCATGGCCCAGGACAGCAAGGGTCGACAGGGGGTGATTAATACTTCCAAACATCATTGGTAATCATCTACTGAGCATCGGTGATATCCGTAAGGTGAGGTGTTGTTCACCTTGCTGCCATCTGGCAAAAAACAGGCCCACAGACATATCAGCTCCCTTCCATCAGACTAAGAAGCAGCTTCTTTCCTCAAGCTGTGGGACTGCTTAACTCACCCTCAACACTCCACTTCAAAAAATATTTTTTCTTGAGTAGAATGAAGGGGCTACAGCATGCATTGTGTTGTACATCCCTGTCTTGCAGAATGAAACATGTATGAGCCTTGAGCTATTCTTTTCACCACCTTAACTTTTCAAAAAATTAACCCCAGTCAAATACGAATAACCATTTTAGGACGTCTTATACCAGTCACCTTTTGAAAGTCGCCACATGAAATATTTGGATCAGAAAAATTTGCATTTTGAATCTTTTTTTTAAAATGGCTTGAAGGCTGTACCAATATGTGAAAATGTTCCATTATGGCACCTACCATCAGCTTTGTCAACTAATTTGGCTTGATTTTGATACTGTGTTGAACTTGTTCACACTGTCAACCAGTTTCCGGCTGTTGAAATCTGTGCTGACTGCTGCAGTCTAGTGTCAAGATCCAGGCTGCAACTCTGATTATTCCATTCCTCTTCTTCGTACACCTAACATCTGAACACATACATTGTCTAAGAAGTGATGTGATGTAGCTGAACAGAATGTAAATGCTGATCAAAGTTGAGTTAATATGTAATACTTAACATTAAATGTTTATTTAGTTTAACATAATATAGCCCATTGTAAAATGGTAATGACTGGCTTTTCTGCCCTGCACAGGCTGCCTGTCGCAGCTCGCCTGGAGCAGACTCACAAGTCCTGCTTGGTGTGGCATCAGAGGGTGTTGGGACAGAAGCGGTGATAAATCCTGTGTCCTCTCAGAAAGGCGCTAATAATTCACGATGATGTGGCCAAATGTCACAGGACACATTTCCTGTCCCCCGCAAAGACAGAACCACTCAAAGGCATGATAAATGGCCCTGACTTTCATCTTTTCTCCCAGAATCTGTATGAAATCTTAAACCATAATCCTGTCAACGTGGAGGTGTTGCTGCCTCCAGCAACATTTCTGAAAGGGGATTGACCGATTGTGCATGCAAATAACTCTAACGAGTATTTGTTTTTATTCAGTATGGAGTACCAGATGGGAGGGTTTTGCCGTGTCAGAAGAATGTGGATCATGTCGGACAATTTGGCAGTAAAAACGTATTCTCAGATCCTCTTCCTGTGATCATGCAAACCTTCTCACATTGGTACTGAGGGAATGTGTGTGTTGCATGTGTGTGTTGCATGTAGCAAGAGCAACCCATCTGCCACTGAGACAGCTAAAATACTTTTGTTGTGAACAATAATATGGCATAATCAAAATTTTTGGAAGCCTAGAGATCCCAAATACATAATAATAACCTTAAAAAAACCTTAAAAAACCTTAAAAAAAGGTGTAAAAAATGTGTTTTCAAATCAATTTGGGATCTCAGGGTTTCTGAGGTTTAGATTATGCCAGATGAGCTCTCCCCATCTACCTGAGATGTTCTGGAGAATACCGCACCACCGTTTTGCAGCAAAGCTCCTGAAATGTTCTGTGGACATGTGTCACTAGACTTCTCACCGGCAAGTTTCCTTGTTGGGTGAACTTCACCATTAAGCAGGAACAATACTGCCCTCATTCAGAGTTACCGTAAAAAGGATGGCTTGTGGAGAATTGGGCCTCAAGTTTAAACACTTAGATATTTTCCCAAATAAGCTGTTTTGAGTCGAGTCAGCGTCTTGCTCTTCTTTTAAACATAATGTGAGATCACTTTCTCTGTGAAACCAAGTCAAGTGCGTCTGCCTCTGCTTTATGTAAGTGTGCCAGTTCAATAAATCTACCCATCACCTCCCTCATCCATAAAAGTGTTTCCTGAACTGGCAACCCCTCTCCTGCCAATGACAAGCCTTCTGACTGAGCCAAATCTACATTAGTTGCACTCCAACTGTCTCAATAGCCTCTCTGCACCTCTCTACTGTCTTGTGCTTCAGACATAAATGCTACCACTTTGAAGATTTCCAGACAAAATCAATACTCAGAGACAGTGTTGGCAAAAACAGAATCCAGATTTCCATCACTTTGGCCTTTTTTTTATCTCTCCATCCAAAGCCATCAAAGCCGTTGCCCCCGCACAACAATCAGGCGGACAGACAAAGTCATCGCCGTGTATCTAAAGGATAGATGCCTTATCTACAAACTGACCTGACTGTGGTTCGGCTCACTCAGGGTGTGATGCCCCACACTTCAAGTCATCCACAAATGAACTGCAC
Source organism: Acanthopagrus latus (assembly GCF_904848185.1). Classification (NCBI taxonomy): domain Eukaryota; kingdom Metazoa; phylum Chordata; class Actinopteri; order Spariformes; family Sparidae; genus Acanthopagrus; species Acanthopagrus latus. The sequence continues at coordinate 19,507,682 of NC_051049.1, forward strand.
AAATAATGCCGTTGAAATTGAGATTGATTTACTATTTTGAAACCATATAAGGTCATATAGCATGGTCAGCTATGTTTAGAGGATGCTGGCAAACACATGGTGTGAAAAGAACAGAACCACAGCAAAAGCATCATTCAAAAGTTGATTGTTGATGCTAGAGTTTTTTAAATGTCAGCATTATTAGTGCCTCTTATTTAGCAGTAATTACTAATCTGGTGGGCTATTTAATTTCATAAAAGTAGATAACTTTCCATTATTAATTGTGGTTTCTCAGACTCAAGATCTTTGGGGTTCTGCCCTTAGTGTATACCAATGAAACAAATCTTGTTACCATCTTTGATTCCGTGAGCGATTTGGACACAAGCAGTAAACAACTGTCTGTAGAGGACAAGGTTAATTACCCCTTTCTGCAACTTTAAGGTTGGAAAATCAGTCTTATTCCTCACTGTCTGACAGAACAACACATTTTTATCAATCAAGAGAAATATTTAAACACTGAACATTTTTTTTTATCAAATGGTAATATTCTGCATCAGTCAATCAATCGGTCTCCATTTATATGGCAACTTTCAAACAAACCAAAAGAGGCTCTGAGAGCCCCTCCATGCCATTACCTCACAGACAGAAAAAAGGAGATATTGCTTTGCAGACGTACACAGTCAGCACAATGCCTAACAGCCCCATATAGTATACACGGTGGTATATCACAATTAGCTGGAGTCGAGTGTGTGTGTGTGTGTGACTGTTGAGGGGAGTTGGAGGGCAACAGCAGTGACGTCAGGGTAAATTGAGACGATGTGCGCAGAGTGCTGTTGACAGCACTGTAAACAGCGGCCAGGTGGAACAGTGCTCTTCAAGCGACTGCTTTTCATAAACAGATGGGTGCTGTTTATGGTTGCTACACCTCTTTGTTGAGTGAATATATAATTACAGATTAGACAGGCTGTGGTAATTGGAAGTTGTGCAAACAGTCTATCTCTTTTCTTTTGGCAAGTCCTCCGCTAAAGCTCATATTTTGAAGTAGGTTTTATTTGCATTTAGCTTCCTGTTGCAGGTTTCCTGAGGCAGCTGTTAAACACAACACCTACAGGTGTTTGTGAGGACAGTATATCCAGATTTATGTTGTGTTGGCTATGTCCACCTCTACTCCCTTATATTTATTGAATCCTCAATTTACCTCAGTTACATGCAAGTTTGCAACATTAATATGGTTGTTTCTACTGATTAAAAGGTGCATGTTTAATGTTAGACCCATTTCAAAATGTCCTTTAATTTGTGAGGTACTTGAAAAAAGAAATCCTGCAATGGTTCGACTAATATTTATCAACCATACATTTTCACTATCAGAAAAGGTTTATATGTTTAACTTTAGGGGTACATCAGCACATCATTGGGGCGGGGCTCTTTTAGGTACAGCTGTTGTACCCTTACCGTTAGTTACTTGTTTGTACCTTTGTGTTTTGTACTTAAAGAGCCCGGTCTTGCACCTCTGGTGGCAATTTCGTATTTTAATTTAAGGGGACTAAAGCTAAACTTTTTAAAAGGATACGTTTAGAAAAAAATGTAAAAACCCAAATGTAACTTTTAGTGCATTAGTGAGAATATATATGTAACTTTTTGCTCATATGCTCATACACAGCTACCTTTAGGTCCAATATTTAACAATAGGGGGTACATTAGTACAGACTGTACCTTTTTGGATAGAATTAACTCCTACTGAATCCCTATATCTGACATTCTCCTTCCTGAGACCAGTGTGAATTGATTCAGAGGAACCAAATGTCTTTCTGCCTAAAACTGCTCCCTGCTTCTCTTCAGTTGCACATCCAACGTAGATCTGATAGCACAGACACGTTGCTCACTCGAATCAGCCAGCAATACCACAACACAGACTTCCGCCATTCTTGTTTGGGATAGTCGCTTCTCGGCGCATTCTGAAAACGTCACACGAGACATCGATGCTGTTGTGTAACACATCGTGCCCGTAGAGTTCGTAGCTAAGCCTACTTTGGATCCGCAGCACCCGCTTGCTGTATGAACGGACGCACTGGCACAGCTTTATGCCGCCACTGCTTGGTTCTGTGTCAACAAACAAATGCAGAAAAAAGGCAAGCCTTTGTTGCGGCAGTAAAGCAGAGTCTCTGTGTGAAAGGACTGGTGTTACACAGATGACACTTCGTTATTTGTCTGACTAAATCAGTTAATATACATCTTCCTGCACAGCATTGGATGAGGAGGCAATAGTGTGATAGTTTAGCTTTTTCTTTTCTTTTTTTTTTTTTTTTATCCGATGGTTTTGAATATACACAGATTACAGACTAATAGCTTATAACCAGGTTATGATGCAGATGTGATTTGCACTGTGTTGTTATTGCTGTCACTGGTGTCAATCCAGACTCAGCTGTCTGAGAAAACTGCAAGCTGCAGTTGTTCTTAACAACCTGTCAAACCTGAAGGCAAATAGTATTTAATACTTGAAAGATGGAGTATTCCTTTAAATGTAAAAGTGCTATTTTTCATGGCCATCATTGTAATATACATTGAGGCGGATACAGCCCATACATTCTGAACATATTCTGCTTTGTGTATTATTAACTCTAATTTTTGTAACCACATACTTAATTTCAGCCAGGACATACATGAAGAGGTAACACTAACATCAATACAGCATTTGTGCTGGAACAATACAGAAAACAGAAGAAAAAAAACAGAGGAAGGTTATGCAATACGCTATCAGGTGTGATTTAGAATGAATAAATTATTAAACAGTTGGGACAACTGCAGCCAAAACCACAGATTTTCTCACCACCACCCTCCAATGACCCCATGTCTATGCCTATGTTGTCTCACCAATATGTATATGTGTTTGTCCCCGCAGTCCACAAGCACACATCATTAATTGTGGTATAGAATTGCATTTGTCAGCACAGATAGCTGGCCAATGTGCAAATATATGAAGGGGATTCAGTTTGACAAGTGAGAAAATAGTCCAACAGTGCAACTGTCAGACATTTGTAAAGGAAAGTATTCATCAACAATTTCCTCCCAAGCACTCTCATGGTTTGCATCCTGATCATGCCTTAATTTCTGGCTTGCTTTGCTCTCATCAAAACACTGTGAGACTGGAAATTTGAGCCAAGAGGAGGCCTTCAGCTCATCACCACCATCCTTCAAGTTTTTGTGCATTTCCGAGTGCCTCCAATGTTTGTCAGTGAGAGCAGAGACGGCTGGGGCTGTACTCCTATTCATGAGACGTTTCTCCCGTGTCTCAACAACAAAGCAGAGCATGAAAAAAAAGGAAAATAAACCACAGGAGCTGCCAGAGCGCAGAGTGAAAGGTGGTGAGAAGTGTCTTGGCAACTCATGCATTTCTTTAGGCTTCTTCAACTGTGGATGCCTTGGACACAGAAAGAGAAAAGAAAAAAAAAGAAGCATATACCATTTTTTCCTTTATGTTTGTCTTTGGTCTCCATCTCTTTCTCCTCCTCCTCCTCCTCCATCGCCCTCCCACACTCTCAGTGCTGTGGTCCATTAGGCTGTCTGTCCACAGCCAGAAGTGACTTTGACATTTGCTGAAACGCCCAGTGGAGTGTTCAGGCTTGAAAGGATATCCAATGCTTTGACCCAAAACCACTTGTTTCTTTTTTCTTCTCCCTTTCCTTTCCATCAAAAACTCCTTTGTGACATTGTGCACTGGCATGTTGGCTCTCAGACCAAAGCTGGAATATATTTCAACTTCCACCAATGAAAAGCAACCCCTCCTGCCAGTAGCCCGACTCACACACACACACACACACACACACACACACACGCACACGCACACGCACACATGCACGCACGCACGCACACACACACACACACACACACACACACACACACACAGGCACATTCATGTACACACACATCACACTGAGATGCAAAAACATGCATATACACAAAACACAAAAAGGGCCCAGTGTGAAACCACAACCACTGCAGTCCTGCACTTTCAATGAGGGCTTCAATATTTTATGAGCATGCCAAAGACGAGACAGCTGAGGGGAATCCCCTGTTGGCCAATCTGTATTTATGACATGAAAACAATCACAGCCACTATCACACACTAAATATGGCACAAAATGATTCAAAATAAGACAAAACAGGGAAATGTATCTAGCTTTTCAAAAAATTATATTTTCTTCAACTATGCTTTTTGAAATGCATGGTAGTCCAAACATAAGCATGTACTTACAATGTGTAGTTATGACCTTACATGTAGGTGAAAGGTGCAATTCGTTCTTAGTTTTTGCAGACATTTGTGGTAAAGTTAATGATATGTGTAAAAACACAACCTTTTTTTTCTCTTGAGCAATAGCAGACAATTAATTTGTGCAAGTATTGAGCAAGTAACAAGACTTAAATTAAAATCAGCTCTCCAAATTATAATAGGCTGGCTGCAAAAGTGGAAAACAGTCAAAAATAGAGAAATACTGACCAGGTTCTAACCGCCAGCCAGTGGTTGGTGTTAATTTCCCAATCCAGCAATAACTGTTTCACTTAATGACTTACAGCAGAGTGGGTTGGACCTAAAGAAATTCCTCTGGTAAAAACTATGGGGCAGGGGTGGCACTATGTCTGTTTCTCCAAATAAGAAGTGCCCAGAGTGACCGTCATAGCCAAGATTGGGGCCGGATGAATGTGAGCATGAGGTTGAAACCCCTTGAGAACATTCTTTACCCTCTATGAGACAAGCTCAGCCCTCTCTACCCATCCATTATAAATGGAGTCTAGTGTCACCCTTATGCCTCATCCCTCTCTCTGGGCAGTCAGCGTGAAATATTCACCTGTTCCACTCCTTCAGGAGAGTGGGGGATTAATGGAAAGAGAGGAGCTGAGGGAGCTCCTCTGTCTCCAGCTCCCATGGAAAATAAAAAAAAGGTCTGAAACGCTGACACCAACTTGCATCAGCAAAGACCCCCATCCCACCAGTATACACATATATACTGTACATATACACATACACACACACACACACACACACACACACACACACACACACACACACATCCCTGGCTGTGAGGGGGAACTTTCGATAGTTGTTTCTTCCAGACAACTCATGGTACAAAGACAACACTGTAGCATCTAAACTTGGATGGACTGGAGTGACTTCAAGCGTGTGCCAACTACGATAAATTCTTTAAGTGAATTTAAAAAATCAGTGATATTACAGTTAATCAAAAAATAAAACGAAAATCATTGTCCTCATCAGAAAAGCAACTACATATGTGGACTTTGAAGGGAGCTCATTAAGATCCATATTTATGTTTTTCGTAAGATGGCAACCTTAAGTGGCCGTAGTGCTTTTTACGGCAGTAGAGGACGTAGTCAGGCAAATAAGTGTAGACAGCAAAAAGTCTGGATAGGTAAGAAGTAAGGGGTGGCGGGTCGGATCCGGAAGGCTTTCAACCTGGAGACAGCTGTTTGTGTCTTGTGTGAAACCAAAAGTAAACGGTGAGGTATCTTAAATTACTAAACCACGTACATAATGCAAGAACAGTTATGAACATAATGTCCATAAGTGAGAGATACATAATCTCGTTATTTTAACCCAAACCACAATGTTTTCCCTAATCTCAACAAGCTGTTGTATTGCCTAAATCGAGAAGGACCAACAATGAAGTCGTGTTTTGGGAATGGTGATATAAAGAGCCATTTCTTGTTATATGTGGACTATGTGGGTGCATAGGTCCCCCACACCACTAGGGGTCCCCTGAAATTGCAAGTCCAGTCTCAATATCTTAGGAGTGGCCTGACGGAAAAGGTGTGAGAAGTACCTGGCACCTGGCCTGCTGATTGGTCAGATCTGCTCTCTATCGATTGGTCAGATCTGGTGTCTACTGCGTTGCAATGACGATCAGTACTACTAAGCGAGGAGAGGTGAGGCAAGTTGCACTGAGCCGCCGGTACCGGTCATTCACGGTATGGCATGAAAACGAACGCATTCATCTGGTGCTGTAAAAAGAAGAAACAAGATGAAGACAAAAGCTCACAGGATAAATGTAAAGTTTGTTTTAATGATGTGGGTGGAGGGGCTAATTTTAATGCTGAATCTTTAGCTAGCTTAAGTGTTTGCTTAAGCTATGACACCCGTTTTGGTGAATTATAGCAGGTCCAGCACGTCAGCATTACATTTGGGAGGGAGGGTGTGTTGTTAGGCAAATGTCTGTCATGTCTGCTGTATCTTCATCCGGTGGGAGCTGCTGTTCTGTCATAGACCTCCTGTGCTGCTAAATATTTGCTATGTAACATTTACTTTATTTTTATGATTAATTTATCAATTTTCGTGTGTCCTCAGTTATAGGTCTTTAATGTGAAGTGTGCTAAACAACACACATATACATATTAGGCCTATTGTGGATTACAATTAACTATTATGGCAGAGGATTATTGCTATGATTGGATTATTGTTAACTCTACTGAACTATTTGTCTTTCATTACCACATTTATTAGAATATTTATTGTGACAATATAATTTGAACAAATGTGCCTAGATTCCTACAATTTAGTTATGTTTTTGATGTATTACTATGTTTTATTCATGTATGTGTATAACACTTAACACTATTCATGACCTTTAGTTCTGCCCTGAGAATGCAGGTTATGACCAGCTAATCAGTTAGGCACAAGTAGTCCACTTTGTAAAACCTGTGAAATATACACGGAAACATTCTTTCAATATCACATAGCGGTCATCAGTCATTTATCTTCGTTTTATAACTCTAACAAGTACAATGTGTCAAACTGCTTAAAAGTGACATATTGCAATGTTTAATATAAAAACAGATTATGTTCTGCATTAGTGTAACATAACTCAATTATATAGTCTGAATATTTGCTTAGGATCTACTTTGCTTGGTAACCTGAGGAGTTTTGTCTTTGCAGAAGCAAAAAGTTTGACAAAATAGGGGCCCCCAAACAGCATTTTGCATAGGGCCCTGGTGATATATATCGTTCAGGGAGTGACTGGCAATCAACTTGTTAGGTTGTTTAGGTATAAGGTGTTGTGTAGCACAGTCACAAGAAAGCAGCAGAGTGCTGCTGTAGCAACCCATCTGTTGGGATTCAATTTAACTTGGATTTTTATACTTTTGTTTTCGCTGGGGTTAATCTTGAATCTGAACAGGCATTTAAATGTACTACTTAACACTAGTGATTTTGTAAACATATTTTGGGGGCTTTTACATAGATTACAGTGACAACATTTACATGCACAAAGCATTATGGTTTGTGCCCTTATTCCGAAAAAGATAGTTTTCTTATTAAGCTGTTTACATGGCAAAAAAGTGAAAATTCCATTAATATTGGCATTCATATGCAGCCATGCACACTCCAAATGATGAATTAGGCCTCCATCGTTCATTTGTTTAACCAAACTACAGAACATGAAAACCCCCAGCTAAGACTCATATACTTAATATGCTGTATAAAGCTCGAGATCTTGCAACTAAAACCCAATAAATGCTGCTATATGCTTCCTGTTTTTATCTGAAAATGCCACATTCAGAAGTAAGGCCTAATTCGGAATACCCAAAAAGAATATGTTGTTTAAATGATCAATATCAAATTTGTAATGTTGTGTTATTCAGAGAAATAGTAAAATGTCATCATGTAAACATAGTCAGTGTAGAGACATACATGGAGAGAGAGAGAGGGAGAGAGGGAGAGAGAGAGAGAGAGAGAGGGGTAGGACATGAAGAGCCAAGGACACCGGCAATATATGGCATTGGCCCCATGATTGACACAAATGTTGCAAATCCTCACAATCATATTTATTACTTTAGGTAGCTGTAGCTGTTACACAGGAAACAGTCTTTTGTGTAGCCTCTGCTCTTTTTTGGCTCAAACTGTCTAAATAATTTGCTCCCACTCACTAACAACAGACAACTTTATCAAGTCTACTCAAAGTAGTCAGTTGTTGTTTCCCAAAAAAGCAGCATCCCCCAACAAAGATATAAGCGGATGTGTTTCATCACCTGAAAGCCCCTCTGCTCCATCATTTTCATACAGCTCCTTCCCACTTTAATTAGCACCTGAAAAGAGTGCTGCTGTGCGCTGAGCATCTGTTGTTCAGCAGGTAAAAAGTGACACTCACACTTCCATCGGTTAGCCACCCTAATGATTAACGTGCCCTCGCTCGTTGCTCCGCACGGTGCTTTGAATTACAGTGCACATAAGATGGCATTTCTCTTATGTCTATGAATTTTTTACTGTGTCTCATTTTGAGCATCACCAGGGGGGTGGGGTTTGTCATCAGTTGAAATGAATCTGCTGCAGAAGAAACCGATGCACGTGTCTGAATGTCAGTGTATAAGGAGGTGGGTGACACATTGAGTAATGATGGAGAAGCGGGAGGACAGATTCCCACAGGGGACCAAATGTTCCTTGTGCCCTTTGCCCCATGTACGCCATCAGCTCCATAACCTCTATTTATACACCTCACCACTGGAAACTGTCAGCAATGGGGTGATATATCGATTCAACAGGTCATTTTTTATGTTTGCGTCTAACTACCGATTCACAGGAGTGAACGAGCAAGCAGCACGGAGGAAACAACACAGGCTGTTACAAACAGAAGGAGACTCATGACTTAAGGAGGGGGTTACCGCATCTGGTCCATGCCTCTTTGCATGTCTGCACCTATAGGGTACAAAGTGGGGGAGCAGAGAAAGGGGAGAGAAGATCAATAAGCTTTGGAACACATTAAATCACAATGTTGAGTTGTAAGGCTGACTCATTGATTTTCAGCAGTAACCTATTCCATAGAACACTGAATGGTGGACAAAGTTAACAAGATCGAAGCCTCAGTCCAGCTGCCTCGCGCAGCAAACCTCATTAACTCTCAGGGGACACAGTACAGTGAAAGCCTAACAGTATGGGAAAACTGTGTTACTGTACATAAAATGAGGCCAGGAAGACGTGAAACACTGCAACAGCCCACATTCCCGTAGGAGCTCATGGACTGGAGCTGAAAGCTAACCCCAAGAGAGGCAACAACCTATTTGTCAAATGGAAAATTATGAAGCATCAGTGCACACGAGTACATATTTTGGGCAATGGGTCATTAAGTGGTGGTCATGTCTATGTTAGTGCAATCCACTGTAATTTTAAAGCCCTTGGCAGCCTTCAGTCATTTTACTCTCATTCATTAGCAGCCCATTTCTTCACACACCAAATGAGTCATCTCACCACCCCTGACCTGATGGTTCTATACCCATTTTCTCCGCATTGATGTTATTGTCGAGACAATTATTAATATCCTGTTATGTCAGTGTTACACTGTTGTCTATATGTCTTACAGATACATTTTGACCGGGGCGTTAATGAAGTAAGAACTGTTGTTTTTGTTTATTAAATAGATTACCAAGACCAACCAAGACAGAATGCTGGTGATGTGAGATTCTGTTCTATTGTGTGCCTTCCAGAAACACAGGAACAGTAGAAAACAGATCATACTGTATACAGTACCTCATCAGACTGCATCCAGAAGATTTTTAAGTTGCTTTTTAAAAGTCTTAAGAGTAAACAAAAACAAAAATCATTTTTCTAGAGCTGATGATGGAAGTTGGATGTTGAAGGGATGGGACATCAAACTTTCAAACTCACCGACAACCAAAGTCAAGCCAGGTTCCTTCTTCGTATGCCATAGCATCACACCTGAATAGGGGAAAAAATAAGCATGTCCATCGAGGTGTTTTTTATTACAGCTGATCAAAGCTGGAGCCTGTGACTACTGCTGAGTCATTTAATGTGAATGCCAATGGTACTCATTCCCAATAAAGACAAAAGGAGATGTTAGTGGGATTTAATGTGTTTCTTGTCCAGTATGAAAGTGTTAATGTGTATAGTTATCATTTCAAATCATGAGTCAGTTCATCAGTACTTCAGATTAGACTTGCACTGGGAGCATAATTCTTCTCCCTTATATCCCCCTCCTCTATTCAATCTCCTGACCACTTATGTATCAAACGATTTTCAAAGTACATGCTGGGTGCCAAGCATGCCTCCTACATTTCAGCCTGTTCACTCAAGGGGAGGGGGGTGGAGAACTGGGTAGTTTGCTTGCCCTCACATATGAGCAGAGATTACACTATGAAACAGGAGCCGTCTGCTCTCCCCAGAGGCCTGGTTTCACAATGGTACATGTAGAGAGGATGAAATAGATGCCCCGGAGTCTCAGTCAGCCCCCGGTTTCTTCAAAGTTCTGTGGTAATGGAAGCTCAAATGGTGAGCTCAGACCACGTTGGATCTGCAGGAACATAGTGGAGGGTGAGTCACCTTTCAAGAGAGTCTGAGCTGGGAAGGATGCTTGAATGAGGACGCTAAGGTGAGAATCTGCCCAAACCAAATACAGTTGAGTTTGCCAGGGAGAGAAAGCGAAGTGTATGAGCAAATGATCTCATCCCACTACACAACAAAATACCTTTCTGACAGAGCGTGAGAAAACAGTTCTTTTTTGTCATTGTCTTTGTGAACATGTATATTGTGTTTTAAAACAGCCAAAAACACATCTTAGCCCATAGACCTGTGTTTTGTCATTGCAATATCTGGATTAACCACAAAATAAGCATCAATTCTTTTAGCGATACAGCTGTGTCGCAAAACTACTTCCCAAGTCATGTTGTGGAATTGACCATATCCAGCAAATGATTTTATAATTAGATTTGACAGGATATCCAAGATGCAAATCTGCAGGGAGAACATTAAGTCTCAATAACAACAAAAACTTCACACATGAAGTAGGGGGGCTGACGTTGCAGAGGAACCTTCAGCAGCAAATGACATTGGCATGACCAAATTAGCAGTGTGATGGTGAGAAGTACATCTGCTTTGCAACTGCATGAATACAGTTGGAGGTTACTAGTCAGCTTGCAGCCAATTACCTGCCTGTGTCAACCTTCAATGTTTTCATATTAAATATTGCAAGTCAAGTTTTTATAGGTCAATATTACAAATTTACCTCCAAGGGTTTTACAATCTATTCAGTATGTGATGCCCTCTCTCACCTGATAATGAAAAGATAAATAAAAGAAAGCCGTTTTGTCATGGGGAAAAATGGAAGAAAAATGTCTGAATGTGTCTGAATAATGTTAGTTTGTTCTATGTGTTGTTACATTTACTACCATGTAGCTGATGGCTAACAGCTAGCGAAAGCTGTGTTTGTCTCCATCACAGTCTCCAAACTCTCGAACACTGTTCGCATCGTCTCTGTCTCCAGTCTGCATGTTTCCAGACTTTTTACTGTGACAACCAAGCTCTATCATAATATTAGTAACGTTATACTTGCTTCAAACGCCACTGCATAGCGGACCAAAGCGGAGCTAACTAGTTAGCCGATTTCCAACTGACTTCGCCATACTTGTAGGCAACTCTAAATACTATCAAAACATGGTGACACTTACCTGTGGCTCGGGTGCAGTTGCTGGGTCCAGTATGGTTGGGACTGATCCTTTTACGAGCATCAGTCAGTGCGTTTACATGCTTAGTCTTAGTCAGTCAGATTACAGCCATAGTTCGACTATGCCACTCAATCAGACAACTGCAATTATCCGAGTATACATGCCGGTGAGAAAATCGGATTATTGGGCCGGAGCACGTCATACCCCGATACGCTAGGTGGCACTGTACCCATTTCAACTAGTGGTAAGAGAAACACCTCCGGTTGACCTCTTCACATTACCAGCTGCCTCAGCATTCAATATGCCGTACATGATAATTACACAAACTAGATGCACGTCCGTCTACTTCCGGCTCACGGCCCTGGGGAAAAATCTCGCACCTGCGCAGAATGCAAAAGTCCGATCAGATCCACTGGAACGTATACATGCAGGAGTAATGCGACTATCAATCGAATAATCTGGGTGCTTTAATTCGACTATGAGAAATCTGATCTGGTCCGATTTTAGTCAGACTAGGGAGTATACATGCATCTCAAACATCCGAACATAGTCGGACTAACCCAGTAATTCAGTTTTCTTAAGTGTCATGTAAATGCACTGAGTGTCGGGGATGGATGTTTGCTTTCCTCATTCTAGGAGTTGTCAGGCTCAAGGAGGACCAGTTTATATATGTAGAGACCAGAGAAAACGTGTTTTTCATAATATGGGACCTTTAAGTAATGATTAAGGCTAGAGGGGGCAGTGCCAGTTCTAAATGACATATTAACAATTTTTTAAGTTATAGGTCCCAAAAATGGCCTGAGATCATAATAAAGATTAGCTGGTAGGGGGGTTAAGGAGGCAGAGGATCAGTATACATAGAACACTTATATATATAATATGTCAAGTTAAGAGGGCTGGCTGCCAGTTCGTCACATTCTATTGAACTTTTCTGTGTTTTTATCCTATTCAACCACTGCAGCAGTTCACTCCAACAGCAGTTTTGTCCATTTCAATCCGACCTTTTGTCTTTTATAATTTATTTGCAACCTGCACTTATATGCTTTGCTGCTGTGGCCAAAACTGAATATCGCTTTCCCGAAAAAATCAGTTATGGTAACAGCATTAGTCCTTTCATCATTTGAGTCAGTGCACGCCATCTTTTTTGTTCTATTTCTATCGGTACAAGTCACAATCACAACAAACACTTCCTAACTGAGTGTAGCATACTTGCTAAATAAGATGACTCAGATTTCACAGTGGTGCATACACTTGCTGCAAAGGTAACAGATTACCAGAATACTTGGGCATAGTTCTTATCTGCTTATATTTGCCATAATTGGAGATGGAAAAGATTTGTTATTGAATGATCCTCTGAGAGTATGTTCGGATGCATAATTGTGTTTACTGGCTAGGGAAAACAAGTCTTTCATCTCGCAGAGATAAGAGGGTGATTTGCGGTCCACTTGGTGGCCTCTTTTGTGTATTCTCAGGTCTGATCTCTCTGTTGCTTTGCTCTCTCCCACTCCCACCCCCTCTCTGTCCCTGATTAATGCTGATGCACCTAAACATCATAGTTAAAATGAAGAAAGGCTGGTGATAATAGCTTTTCGCCCTGCTTGGTGGGTCTCTCAGTCTGGGGAAGAGATGGATGTCAGGGAGAGGGGGGAGTCGGGAGGAGAGGTATGAAGATGCATGACCTCTTTTTCAGTGTGCAATTGTGCACCTGTATAAACATATTTGTCATTATGGTGATCCCTGTGATCAGTATGTCACCTATGTCACCAGGTTAATATGAGGTTAACCAGATCAAATGATCTTGTTGATGGTTTTACAGAGAAATGCAGTTACTCTCTGGATGTGTCTACATTTAAAGTAAACACCTTGAGTTGAAACAATTACCATCGCTTGCTGTATATGATTTGCAACTGCAATACCATGGTGTAAATTGTTCTTTTGTGCAGCTTGAATGTGGGTTTATTTATAGCTTTGTGAAAAGTATCTTATCTAAATTATATCTTAACTATGAATTGAAACACTGCCAAGGCCTTCAACGAAATTAGAGATTAAAAGACTGAAGATACTATTAACGTGTCAGCAGGCTAATTACAATTTCATCTAAAGCCTACATTTGATCATAAATTAAATCTTAGATATACAGGCACATGCATATAATTTTACTTGTTTAACAGCATTTGACAGATTAAAAAAAAAACTGTATTAATTGTAGTTTTTGGTCTGCATTTGGTCTATTTATAGAACAAATACTATAAAAAGTCAGATACAGTACATATATAAACGCATATATATACATATATAAACACATACATATATACATACATATACTTATATATACATATATACATAAATATACACATATACACATACATATTTATAATATAATGTATATATATATATATATATATATATATATTTTTTTTTTTTTTAATTTTATTTTATTTTTTAAAGGCACAGAGATCCAGGGCTATTCTGACAACATCCGAGGCTATAGCCCCGAATGCTCAGGTCTAACGACGTGCCTGGACTGGACCATAGACTGTACACAGTCAGTTGACTGGACCGTGGGACTTTTGGTGCTCAGACCAGTGTGTTGTTGCTCACCATGGATACCGAGCAACTATCCATTGCGCATGCGCAAAGCGGGTAATATAAAATTGGTTTCCTTCGGTTTTGGTTTCCTCGTTTATTATATTTTCTGTTTTGGGCTGAAAATAGGAAAACAAACAACAGTTTTCAATGTTTGGTGCATATAGAAAAACGAAATATTGACACTTTTCATTTGCCAGATTAAATGGAATAATTGAATGATCAGATGATGCACGCGCAAACAATCCGCTTTTACTTTCACATTTTCATTGTATCAGTTTAGCCATTTCTGAAGCAAATAAGATTTAGAAATTCCTTATTGAAGGTTCTTTCTAAGCTTTGTATATGGTATTTATTACAATCATGTGTTATATGATGTTAAGTTTTTGTTAAGGTGAAGAACATCTAATCTGCCCATTAAACAACAGAACCCTTTATTTTAAACCACTCTCAGCCTCTAAAATAGTGTTTAGGCCTAAGGCCTTTGAGTAAGTAGTTCAGTTGACTGACAACTGCAGGCTGGCATTGATGGGAGATGCTGTCAACTTCAGTGGTGCGTTACTGACAGGGGAAAGGCATACTGCATTGACCTATGAACCCACAAACTTTGATATAGTTTCTGCCTCTTTGAAGAAATGTTTAAACATTAAAAGAGAACCCATTTTACTCGAAGTGTATATTCCTATTGGAAAGTGATTCTAGGCAACCATGTTTACTAACTTTAATTTGTATATGTTACTTCAACAGCTGATGAGTGCAGGTGTTGAAAGAAAGGCATCTACATCTTCTGACAATTTATTTCAATTAACTAAAATATGATTTTGTCACTAGTGAGTATGGTGCATCTTTAATGGAAGCATATCCCCATCAATCTTAAAATCCTGAAGCAATCCCATTTTCTACTGCAGATCATGAGGTGTGAACAATATTAATTATTGCCACGGTAACATCGTTATTTATGCAATGAAGGCTCCTCTGATATACAGTGTTATGATTTTCATTCTTGTTTGATCCATGAGCAGAGAAGCAGACAGTTGAAAGCCAAGAAAGGATGAAAAGCTGAATTGAAAGATGAAAGTCTGTGTGGAAAAGCTGTTTGCCGAGGAAACACTGGAGAATGTGGCGGCTTTGATCATTCTGCCATGAAGTCTGAGGTTTCTAGTTTGAAGGTGGTAAATTGGCGCACTTGGCCAATTACTATCCAGCGCTCTGCTCGAAAGGCCATCGCACATGGTCACTATTCTCTGAATTGTTTTTTAGTTTCTTAAGCATTTTTTTATGGGTGTATTTAATTGAAGAGTTGCTTTTAATTTAAACTGGTCAATATATGTTTTGTCTGTATGTTTAGTTGTTTTCTTTGTTTTCTCAAGTGATCCATTAAAACGTCTTAATTTTAATACACTGTGTATTTGTATATCTACAGCAAAGTGAGAGCAGCTGCTGGTTGCAGGTGGCTGGTTCTCGGCCCGTAGAGCAGATCTCCATGATGCCTTCCAAGCACTACGTCGGTTGGTGTTTGTCAGCAGAATTATACAAAATTTTGTAAACCGATTTCCTTAAAACTTGGCTGGGTCTTGGCCCAGAATACAACCTGTTCACTTTTGATGCAGATCCTGATAAAGGGAGTATTTAGGTTACCAGTATCTATGAGTGAGTACAGTTTGATGTAGATCTTAGATCTCTTTACCTTGAATTGTGATTAAGCAGTTATGGGTGGTTTATTGCATTAGGCTTGATTGAATTAAAGATGACTGTTGGGCCTTGTACCTAAACATACCCAGAGATTGGTAGATCATTTTTACATTTTTCATTTCTACGCACACATGCTTGTACATTTGACTTGCCAACCCAAGCCAATGGTATTGCTCCAACTGACAGACAACATTGTCTATGCAGAAAACAAGCATGCTTTTACTACTACTACTACTTCTACTACTACTACTACTACTATTAAATCAATGTCAACTGAAAGGACTTAACTTGGTTTGATGTATGGTGGTGCTGGTTGCAAAGCTAACTCATGGTGTGATGCACATACCAGCCTTACATTGTGACAATTGGCATTACTCTCTGCACAGAAGTAGTGCTTGTTCTCTTCTGGTGTCTAAGTTGTCAGGGCCAAGAGGGACAAATTATACTTCTAAAATCACTGACTGTGGTACTTGGTGTACATGGTACATTGTGTTAATTCTTTGTGGTTCTTCATGATATTGCTGGAGGTGACCAGGCATGAAATCCCATCAACACTGCTTAAAAGGCCAAGTAGCTCTACTGTTGCTAGGAGATTAAGTTGGGAATAAATGTGTCGATGCTGCTTAATGAAGCTGAATGGTCACTGTCATCAGGACTACTGGTCTGAGAGACCACTCTGTTCCCATTTAATCCTCCCACTTACTGCTCTTCCATCAGTAGATTTAATTCCCCAACTGAAAAATATGCATCACAGGTGTATATGTGTCATTTAGGGTTTTGGCAAATGGCTGCCATGATAAAAAAAAAAAAAGAAACCCTACCCAATAATGTAATCTGACAAATGCAGACCACATCCTAAATGATAACTGATGATAACACTAATATTAATGAGTTGTTTTATGTTTTTTTTTTTCTTCATCAATTGTTGGTGTTTGTCAAAAATAAATAAATTTCAAGGACTGGGTTGCTTGAGCCAAGTATTCAAAAGACTGACAGGCCAAAAGATTGAGGCACAATGGAGAAAATTGTCAAATTAAAAGTGGATTTTGCTGAATTTGTGCCTGCATGCTTATTTAATTTTATGTGGGATGCAATGTTATTAAAATTCTACCTCACAGCAATAAAACCTGCATTAAACAAAATTGTTATGCACATTCAAATGTGTCTGAATTATTTAGATTGTGATGTGCGGCAGTGATTCATTTAAAGGTGAGGGGTGAGGCGGCAACGCCCATCTCTTGATATGCCTCGGATATGCTATTGAACCATCGCTACTTGAGGTTCAAAGTAATATTACAAGATAGGATGAGCCGGGGTTAGCTGGTTAGAATGCTAACTTCAGTAGACATCTCAGCAATGCGTAACATAGATGTTTTTGACACAAGTTCTACATTGTTTTTTCTTCTATTCTGTCAACAATGTAAGCTCATTTCTGATTGCTTTAAACTTACATTTTAACATATTGCACCTTTAATCTCTGAAACCTTCGTCTGGGTCTAAGTGTGTGTATTTGCCTCTGTCAAGTCCCACACAGATTACACCTTTTTTAACGGGGTTTCAAAGAGCCAAGGTTCTAAAGCCTTGTGTTACTGTTATATGAAGCTAATTATCAAGAAAATAATGATGTGCCATCAAATAGCTGTACAATAATGTTGTGGAGTCCATTATTATATGTATATAGTTCAAAATGATTAAATATTGTGAGGAATTAGATAGATAAGATACACAAGAATGGAAGTGGAAGATTTATTCATACTGACAATACTATACTATAATTCATACTTACAACTACACCATTAAACTGTTTTCATCAATTGCATTACAATTACATGCATTCCATGTTTAATTTTGAAAACTGCTTGGGGTGTTATTTGCAGTGGACAGCAGACCCTCTGAAGAAGTATCAGCATGCTGTGGTCTACTCTATCTTAGTAACATGAATTTACCGGACAACAACTGAATCATCTCCACTGATGAAATGGTAATGCACTTACAACCCTCATACACACACATACACACACACACACACACACACACACACACACACACACACACACACACACACACACACACACACACACACACACACACAAATAAAAACAGCCTTTATTCATCTGCCTCGATTGTCCACACGTGAAAACAGCTGAACGAGCAAAAGGCAGTGCAGAAGGCATTACTTTACTGCTCTGTGAATAGCTCACTCATACCGTTGGTGAGGCACATTGGGAATACAGATGGCTCTGTCCTCTCTGTGTAGCCTCTCTAGTAAATCATATTTACCTGGCACCAGCGGTCCTGGAAGACCCATAGACACCACCACACCAAACACTGCAGGTACAGTACAGACGGTCAACTAAATTAAGATAAATTAAGAAGGGATTAGCAACCCAGATCTCAGAAGTCAACCCCATCTGTCTGAAACATTCCACTGTAAGTGTTCTAATAATGTGAAATGACAGAGAGGAGGAGCTTGTTCCATGTTTGTGTGTTTTCATGGGCCGCTGCACAAAAGCTAATGCAATATTTTCTCTGGGTCAATTACCCACACCAACTGGTGTGTATTTCTATTAAATTGTTACGAAAAAGAACAGTCCTTTGCTGTGCTCAAGTGTGTGTGTCTAAGGTAAACATGTGATGAAAGGATGGATGATTGTTATGCTTGCATTGTCAGGGATGGATTATGCACAGATGTACTGTCTTTGTTTACCGTCTATGTTATGTATGCAATTATGTGGTATGAAGACAATGGATTATAGACTAACACCAGTGGTTTGCTTTATGTGTGCAGATTCATGTGGAAAATATAGAGAAGGCAAAGAAGATGCCTTTCATAATGATGGCATATGGAAAAGTTACATGACATTTAATGGCTGCTGTGTGTTTACATTTTGACAGAACTGACTGCACAGAGGCTGTGTTATGAAACATAATGTTTAGCGAGCAGTGATAATAATGCGCTGTAATGCTTGGTGCATGTCACGAATGTTCAGTGCATTTGCAGTAATGCACATTGAAACATAAAAATGATGTAAGTGCTATGATTGCATTGTTTTGTTTCTGCACAGAGAGTAGTGTCAGTGTTTATTGTGTGTTGGCAAGGATTGGCAGGGTAACTGCAGCTGGCAACAGTTCTATTCTTGTCATGCGGAAGTGAGGTAAGACATATCTCAGGATGGCATCGTATGGTCAACAGGGCATTGTCTGCCACCATGAGTTAATTGGGTGTGAAAAGACATGAATAAGTGTTGGATCCTTCACTTCATCAGGGCATAAAGGAGGAGCTGGATATGAAAATAACCTCGACAGTGACAGGTGGGATTAGCACGCATCGGTGTGGTATAATACTGCACTGCATCATGTGGGGAAGTCTTATCTAGATCTACTCTACTACTATATCGTGCCAGCTTAGGAGTCAGTATCAGCATCTGTTCAGTCGTGAAATGAAATGACGCCGGTGTTTCACAGTAAGCCGTCCTATAAAGATACCTAGGAGATAAATGATGCCATGCTTAAGAATTGCACAGAGATCTGAAGGTCTAAAAGGATGAGAAGGTGATGGATATTGGATTAAACACTCTTATGGAGGGCAGTGAAAGAGAAAAAGGGAGGTAATTGAACAACACATGAGATTTTCAGTAGATATTATTCTTCTAAAGTCAGTGGGGGCTTACCTTCATTTCATAGAATGAATTTTGTTACCATTGTGATGTGCACAGGAAAAAAATGAAACATGTGCTGGCCACCTATAAAGGCTTTGATTCCTGTAAGCCAATAATGATCCCCCAAAACTCCCCTAAATTCTTCTCATTCATCAAAGGGGTTAAAATCTCAATGGAACTTGTTTGATTTAAAATACAAATTTTTGTTATCGCTGTTACATGTGTCACAGACCAAATAAAAAATAAATTCAACTTTAACAACATAACCTGTCCATCAGGATGGCATATTTTGTCAAGAGAAATGCAGACATGTGGGTGCTGAAGAACTTCATTTCCAAGTGCTCTGAAAAGATGACTGAACAGTGTCACGTCCCAGTATTGTGGACTGAGTTAGTGTCATGAAACTGTGTGCATGCACAGTGTTAATACAACCTATAGCAAAGAAAGCATATAAAACCTCGTTTTGGTGCAAAGTCTCTCTTTCTTTAAAAAATCAGACTCACTGGTCAGGCTTCACATGTAGTTGTTATGTATCATGTCAATTTAAACTTAAGTAATGACTATCTCCCCATTAATTTAGATGAGGATCTGGCCCTGTTAGCCAAAAATAACTGCTGTTGCCAAGATGGCTGCTGAGAGGCTGGACTGGCCTATGAGGACTTTGTTCCGAGTTACACTAGGCAGACAGAAAGACGCCCTGTCATTGGGTCAGTCATTAGGACGGATTTATCAGAAGAAATTTGATGATACACTTCCATGTCCTCCGGTTTATTGAACTCCAGCAGGGCATCATCATTAGATTAAAGGGTATTACCAAAGGTTAATGTAAAATACCACAGCATAGCAAGGGAGCTATCTCCACCCAAAGTTCATGTAACGAACACTGATGATTAAGTCTGACCATGTTTATTGCATAGCATCTGAAAAGACCTCCAATTTGGTCATGACATGGGGTTCACAATTGAGGTCATAGAGTATTTTATTGTACACCATTAAAACAAGACATGTCTGGAAATTGGTCCCACGGTAGACAATCGTACCTGGATAAGTATGAGCTCATTTCAGCAGCCATTTTCTTTGCCTAAGAGTATATTTTAGAAACAATCATAAAATTATATATGTCTTTTTGAACCACTGATAACAGTGTATTCTTATCTGTAAGTTCAATCAAGATTGATTAGTCTAAATCAACATGAACTATCCAAATACTTGTTTCACATCAATATAGAGATTGAGAGTTGATATATATATATATATATATATATATATATATATATATATATATATATATATATATATATATATATATATATATATATATATATATATATATATATATATCTCAACCCCTCGGACTGTTTCATCACCAACTATTGATACACCAGATTTTTCTGAAAAAAATGTGTTGTCATAATCATGCCGGGAAGGCAATTATACATTGTATGCCTGAGCAAAAAAATGCTTTTACTGTAGTATCCCTTCTCTCCTTGCTCTGCCAAAGAGTGCTCGAAGAATATTTATTTGTCTGTGACCTGCCTTTTCATGCTCAAGCACTCCTTAAAGTTCCCCGGTCTCATACTGCATGTGAAACTGATTGAGCACTTGGGCTCTGCATTCATTCAGTTATAGTCATTTTTCATCTTTTGCTTGACATGTGTTGAGCTTGAGGCTTGTTGGCCTTGTCTTACCAAAAGAAAGTGGCTCTTGTGACATACAGCTGGTTACCTTTATCTACATCAATGCCTCCAGTGGTAGCTATGTGATGTGCATGCTAGATAAAGATAATTCAGCATTTAAAACGGAAATATGCTATGTTTTTTTAAAATGCTTTTCTTGTTTGCATCTGATGTGGCTGAGTTTTAATGACACTTGGACACGATTAATGGCCAACCTCATTGTTAGACGTTACATATATTTTACATGGTTAAATATCCTTTTTAACCAAATAAGCACTTTCACCATTCACACAGCTTTTGGTGCAGTTATACTCCAGCACATAGCAGTTTTATTGATGGTCTTTTCTGCCTCTTCACAATACCAGCCTCCAGGGTCATCAATCACACATTCATTAGAGCTACAGGCACTCCGAAAGGATTTTATGAAGTTAGTCACTGTTTAAACCCATTTTCAAAGCTGTTAAATCAAAGTCATACTATACAGCATGAGTTCAGCTGTTCACAGACTTGTAACAATTCATCCAGTTTCACTAATTATCCAATGTGAGAACACATACTGTTTCAGCATGGTGCTACTTAATTCATACAACAACACAATCATGCTGGATGGTGCTTAATGCAAGCACAGTTCTCCTCTTTCGGTGGCCATCAAGCTGCTCTCCTTGAGCAGATGTGGCCTTAGTTCTCTGCTTTGGGGCTTTTCCAATTTTTTTTCAAAAGAAGGGTGACTGTTACTCATTTGTTCTCCGACCAGATTTTTCCAGTCACTCCGTGGCATTGAACCACTGGCCTTCCAGTCACTTGTGTTTTGTCCCAAACTTAAGACCACCCCTACCCTCACACATTAATCATTACATAGTGGGTTACCGAGGCAAGTGGCAAACAACGTCCACTCTGCCAGCACTGATTCAGATTGCTTTAATGGCCATCTCCTGCGGTAGAAATGCTCCTCAGAGGAAACAGTGGTGGCAGAAGCGATTGACCTACCTACCCCGCTGTGACAGCTGCGAGTGAGAGAGGTCGACAGCACGAAGGGTAGCAGGCATTTGATTAAAGCTTCAGCCCTGTTTGTGGAAACATGAATAATTCCAGATGAGAGGACTGACTCGTGAGGGTAAGAGACAGAAAGCTCCAGGAGCTTTGACTCTCAGTCCAAGCTCTCAGTCCTGTGTTTTTTTCTACAGCTTGCAGCATTATAAGGATCCAAGTTCTCTTCACTCAGGCTCACATTTATCAAACAGCATGTGGGCGTCTCAGTGAGACCGCCTCATGGTATTAGTAATGTATACCGGCATGGATCGTCCAAGAAGAAATAGCCACCTTAACCACTGAATTAAGAATGTTTAACTGAGGAATTGCAAAGATAGGTTTATCTTAATCATTACTTTTTTGATGTTTTAACCAAATCAGCCGCTACGATAATTCAAACGAGGATTACATAAAATAAGCTAACTCAAACTGACACTAATGTAGCACACAAGTATGGCTTCAATAACAGTACAGCTAAATGCATGACAGGAAATAGGATGAGAGGGGGGAGTGACATGCAACAAAAGGCCCTAGTTTTCTTTGTGAATAATCATGTCTAATTTGTGGAACACTCGTATAGGTTGAGAGAGTATTAAATTATTCTGAGAAAATTTAGGTATGTTTATGAATTGTCACATACACTGTCACAAAGTAAAAATCTACAGACAAAGCAAAATGATCTCCATAGAATGCATATCCAAATAAAGTGTTATTCATATATTCCTATATTGTTTGCAACATGTTTTGTGCAAGATATGTGAAATGTATAAATTGTAGTAAGAGAAACAAATTTTACTATGTAACAAACAGAACAAAAATGTCTCCTTGACAGACAAATGTGCACACAGCGTACACAAATGAGATGAGATGCGAGAATATAAACAGGCTAATAAGAACCATGGTACAAAGAGCAGGGTTTCACAGAAAACATAAAAACTCACCAAGTCCAAGAGGAATAAATTAGTTTGTTTTATTTCTCTTGATGAGTGACAGAGCACACTGCTCTGTTTCTATTGTAACAGATGCATTTAACATTTAGAAGTAATTAACATGTCGCTACCACTTTACTGATGAATAAGATCACTTACTAACTGTCTGAAAAACTTTTTAAGTGTTCAGACTTGGCCTCTCCAATCTGGTTACATTTTTGGCCTGCTGTTTTATTGTGGTTATCTTAAACTTCTTCAGAAATGAATGCTGCTCCCATTTAACACCTGAGCAGTGACAACTACAGTAAAAACTCTTGAAGGAATGTGCCGTTTTATAATGTATGAGCTGATGTGTAATCATCTGTTTCCTGGTCACATTGATCTCTCATTCTATCCTCTCAGCCCCCCGTTCCATATCTCATTAAAATAAAAGTCTTTGCATTGGCTCATTGGCATTTATCTGCTTCCCTCTGACTCAGCTGAAATTCATTTATTCTTGTCCCTTACCCTTTTGTCTGCCCACATTAGAATAATGCAATCTTGTTTCATAATTTTCCTCCTGTCAGACCCTTGTCATATTGGTTCCTGGTTACATTTGTATGACTCTGCCCTCACTTTGTCTCGGACCATAGACTTAGTCACTTAACAGCAGAGAAATGATAATGTTGCTGCGCTTATAACAATGTGTCATTATTCCAGTGTCAAATGACATGATCGGGGAGCAGCTTTTTTTCCAGTTAGCTCTCCACAGAGGAGAAGTGGAGCATCGTGAGCGCCCGAGGCTAGTAAGAGGGCTACTGGTGTAATATGGAATCCATTCAGTGATTGTATTTTTTTAACTCCAACCCTGCCTCCTCTAAAAGATACCACCAAGCCTGAGCTCGACATGTTGCATAGCATCAATTTCCATCCCCAGTTTCTCATTTCAGAAACCATCAATATGGAAATCAAATTGCTCCACTTCCTGTTTGTGTCCCCCCAAAATGGGGCGCCGCTTTGGTTACCCACCCTCTTATTGATAATCCCACCTGCTGTCTTTAACTGCATCTGACATTCTGAATAGCTCGAGTTGCTGGTTTGGCCCCAGTGGCAATTTAAAGTGTTGACAGGCAGACACAATCCACAAGCAGATCCTTGGTATCCGATGTTACAGTCAGCCCTCCCCAGAGTACACCAATCAATAAAGCAATGGGAGATTACTTTTTTTAGACCAGAGGCCAATCGGAGAAGAGAGAAGTGGTGGGGTTAAAGACCCAGGGGGCATTTTCTCCCCTACTGGAAGCCACCACTGGAAGAGCTAGAGCCTTACGGGAATATTGGATAGCTTACCACCGCACTAACCAGAGGGAAGGGGAAACAGTGGTCCACTTAGCCTTGAAATGTAACTATCCAACACTGTGCCTCCTGTAACCATGATGTTGACCTTGTCGCTCGTTGGGTAAGGAAATGTTTCTCATGTGGATTGATCTCACGGATTATTCTAAAGCTTGTGGGGATGTATAAATATGTACAAACAAAAACTGGTATTTATAAAAGGATGAACAGTGAGAATGCGAGGACCTTTCACATAGCATCGGCATGTTTTTTTCAAAGGACAGATAAATATAAGGTGAGAGTTTGCTTAGGTTGTGTGCCAGTTTGGCTGATTGTGTTATTATTTTGCAGTCTACAGAGTGTTCTGTAAATGTCACTCAGAGGCACATCTATCATCTTTATTTCTAATTATTTATGACACATGAATTTTATCATTTTTGAATTGAAATATGAGCCATTGCTTTCCTGTTAATGATCTTTTCAGTATATCCTATAAACCATTTAAGATTTCCTGATATATAAAGCACTTTGAATGGTCTGTTTCAAAGTGAGCTCTATAGATTATCATTGATCATCCTTCTTACATTTAATAATGATAACTGCCACAGTGCTTTACAAGAACATGCCTGCACTGTAAACACCCACAGCCATGCCTAATGGTCGTACGTAATGACAGCTGTTCTGATGCTGTGAAGAACCTTGCTGATGAAATCCAATCAGTTGTACTGTTTCATCTTTTCCATTGCTATCGTTGAAAGGGGTGATTGAAAGGGGTGGAACATGCACAAGTATCCATATGCAAACGGGTGTTTAAAGGTGCAATATGTAAGCATTTTACATCCAACACTTAACTATGTCGCCAATGTGAGGAAATAACAGGGCTGACATCATGATGTCTATGTTAAGAATTATGCTGAACAGATATCTACTGAAGCTAACATGCTAACCAGCTAATCCTCATCCGTCCTGGTCCAAAGCACCCGTGCTAGTGGTGTAGGCACCAACAATCCCCAGTCCAGACTGCTAGTTGCACAGCCAACTAGGATAACCAGCTACTGGCACCTGCACTTAGCAATAATTACTGCTCTGGTGATGTGCTGCCCTGTATTTGCTTGAGTATATATTTCACATTTGGCCAATTCTTACACATTGCACCTTTAACAGCTTGTCTACATCCGTTCATGTATGATTGTGGGAGTGAAAATTAAGCTGGTGCATGTGCTCGAGTTTCACAGATTCATAAACTCAGACTCAGATTCATAAAACAGTATCAGGCTTATAGACAGCCTTACAGATCTGATGAAAAAAATGCATATGTCTAGATTTGGTCAGGAATCTATAGATGTATTTTATGCAATCAGCCCTAGGTGTTTCATGGTATAAAAGATTTAATAGTCATACATGGGTATGTAGACATTAAGGGACTGTTCATCATAACATTATCATTACATTATGTGAACTCTGTAAATATTTCATACTTACATATTTTATATCACAGAAAAGAACATACATATCAATAAACACTCCCACTGTTAAAAGTCTCTTGTCATTAAACTACACCTACATAATCTACCACCTCCTGTCTCCACCGTGGTGCCACCGTGCTGGCTGTAAAAGCGAGTCTATCACCCTTGACATTCTCCGACGCCCTCCTTTCTTCGCAGCCCAGCCACAGGTCAAGCGGAACCATTACAGAAAAAATTATTGGACATAAACAAGATATTCTCCCTGCCTGTGGGATAATTGTGTATTGATTGTAAATAATGGAATGACTTTGTAGTAGATTATAATGAAGAGTGTACTGCAGCATTTTCCTCTGACTGGATCTGCCTCGGCACAGCTGAGGTTTGTGGTATAGAGAGAAAGTAGCAGTAGCAGTTCTGTATTGTGAAAAGTTTACAAAACAATCCATTTTAAAATAAAAGATTACCATGTAAAAAAGTAATGTTAAATTCATTCTAAATGATATAGGAAATTCACTCAATAGTAAAGAAATGCATTCTGGCTTAAGTACAGGATCCAGTATGTTCGATACAATATGGTCCCATAAAGGCAGCAGCTGTTGTAAAAATTTTTGAAGGAGTCAAGCTTAAATATGTATTTGACTGACTTTTGAGATGTAAAATAATAGCCACGAGGGTCTATTTTCCAAAAGGATTTATTCTTTTAAAGTTTTGTTCCCTGAGAAAATCACCCATCATCTCAAGAATCGGCTGAACTATGGATTACACTATTGCCTTAAACGAGAATTTATTTTACCAAAGAACATTACTATGTGTAAAAGGTAAAAATAAATTCATATCTCAGCTTTTACAGACTGAAGTTCTAAAGTCTCTCCATCGTGTAAAAAATAGACATGGCTCTCCTTTTCTCTTTACTGTGAATTTACTTTAATTATTAAAAGGCCATTGATACAATGGTTAACTGTTCTAGGTGTAATCAGTGGTGGTCCTAGCTGTCATGACACCCTGAGCGAACCTCACTTCCAACACTAACTGTATTTGCATTAAAATACAACATATTATCAATGCATTAATAGCACAATTAAACAATAAACATGTCATTAAACATAATTTATCCAACTTTTAGAATAAGAAACAAATAATTTGATAGCTAATTGATTGATAGCTAATTATGTAATTATATAATTAGCTATTAACCAAGGAGGTTGTGTCACATTCCAAATGACTCAGAAAGCTATATCACAAAATATCAGTGCAATATACATCTTTTGAATTAGCTTACAGAATTGATAATTCACTTTACTGAGCAGCACAGGACCTAACGTGACTTTTACCAAACAAAATGTGAGCAAGTCATCATTTATTAATCAATTAATCAGTTTGCTAGTCCACTAGATTAAAATGGATGCTGTCGTCATCTACTATTATAGTCAGTAGAATAGCAAGTGGCTAACAAACATAGGAGTTAGCCTATACTAATTAACATAATTTAATTTCATTACATGCATGACCATACTCATGAAGATGGATGACATGGCTCCATACCTTGATCTTTTGCTAGTTTCTCCTCTCTCCTCTTTTCTGTCTTTCCTGGGCACCTGATGGCTGTGACCTCTTCTTATCCATTTGTTTATTCGACACTTGGGAATCAGCACATTGCCCACCCCCAACACTTTTAACCAAGAGTTAAGACTAAATCAATTCACCTCATTTTGTAATATATTTCACTATTTAACCAAACCCCTAAAAGTATGTGAAACTATGGGCTTTTATTCAAAATATTATTATGAATGAAATGTGCTTCACGTGGAAGGAATTTGTGATGTGATTGACTTTATCCTACTAACTGCAATAGCTGTGAGCTATTATATGAATCCCCTGCTCCCCCGCACCCTCCACTGCTGTGATACATGTCATGTTCACATTAAATGAAAATTGACAAGCCAGTGACCACAGTGCGTGATTGTGTTTCAACATTTGTAAGTGTCAAACCACCGGATATCTTTAAAGGGGTCCTCCAGACAATTCCCATTCACTTTTGTGGCAACAAAAAACGGACGCCTTTGAAGAACAGCTGGGACATCTCCATCTGTGTTTGTGGCAACCAAATCAGGATCTTTTGTGGGGTTTTTGTTGTGCCGAAACTTAATCAGACCATGAGCACAGCATTGTCACAAAATAAGGCGTACTATATGAACCAATAGAAATGTAAAGTTTCCACATATTCATGGTTTTCAAAAACATTTAGGTTGACTGTAATGACAATAAGTTTTCTTTTGTTTGTCTTTTTTCAATTAAATTAATAACTAATAATTTGTGTAGGTGATGCCACAAAAGGGATCATATTTTTCAGCATCTGGCATCATTTAAAAAACAGGATCTTTTAGGAATTAACAGCTTTTCAAACAGGGAGGCTCGTGGCAATAGATCTGCTGCCCTAACTCGGCTCTCATTTAACCTCAGCGTGTCTCATTAAATGTCCTTTCCCCACCTAGAGCTTTTCCCAACCCAAATGGGGATAAATGGAGTGCCTTTAAGGGCTCCTCAAGATTCATGTTAAAGGGGAAGCGGTCCAGGATCAATCGTGAAAGTCAGGAGACTTAAGTATGCCCCAACGTTTCAGTCAGTATCACATCAATTTGTTAATAAATGAACATGTAACAGAAAATGGGAGAAAGCAGTGTGTACCACCGCATTATTTTTCTCTTTTAAACGTAAATTACCACCTACAGTAAGAGTCATTACAATCAATATACTTGCATTTTCCAACACCACCTACACACACACACACAAACACAGGGGATTGCAGCAAGAGCAAATTGCTGGCAGTGAAGGAGCTTTCAGCTACATACAATTAAATGCTGCTCATTTAAACCCACAGCTTACGCGGCATGCTGATACACAGTGTGTTATCTTCACTAGACTGTTCTGTTGGCTCTCTGTCCCAAATAGTTATTTCATCACCAAATTGACTTGGATTTAAATCAATTAAAGGGGTATTTCACCAATCTTACATGGCAAAGTTAATTTACTAGTCCTGGGGAGCACACTTTCAAATGACTTTACAATCAGTTTTGAATCCAAAATGTAAATCTTCAATCATTGTGGTAGTTGTTATGTTGTTGTGTAGATTCTGGCTACCAGAGCAGGTTGACAACCCTTGTTTATGTCAGTCAGTGTTCATCCCAATTATTTAGATGGCACAAAGCCTGGAGAAAGTTTAATCAATATAAATTGACTCAAGATTGAATTGAAGACATTTTGCCATTCATCTTAAAAGGTTGTCACTGATCACAACAAAATGTAGGACATTGCTGCATTATTTTCAGTTCAGCAGTGCATGTGGTCTATTGTCTTGGCCACACTCCACAGGGAGGTCAGAAGCCAGCAACAGATCTGGGCCCCTGGAGCTGTTGAGGATTCAGCTACTTGCTTTCAGTGGACATTTGCTTGCCAACCCTCTATTTAATCTCCATCTCCAATCACTGAAGCTTGAACTGAATACAGTACAATAGAGCTTCTGGTTGAGCTCTTAAAGCAGGACAAGAAAAGAGCTTATGTTTAAAGTGGACTGAAAATGTCTCTTGAGTCTCCGGTTGAATGACACTATAGCCATACATTGGGCTCTGAGGACCCCCTACCCCACTCTTCCTTATCCTCTTCACAACCTCCGTTCCTCCACTTTTGAAACCCCCTTTGCGGGATATCATCTGTATTTTTCATACGCCTCCTTCAGCTATATAAATTGCCGGCTACATCAGTCGCTATCATGCGTACCCTGGAGAGAGACGGAAAGAGTAGGAGCGATGGAGAAAACACACGCTGAGTACAACCTCGTTGCAAGTCTGGAGAATATATGTGTGTGTGTTTGACAAGCCCACTTTCGTATGAGAAGAGTGGGTGTTTGGAGCGTGTGTGTGTGTGTGTGTGTGTGTGTGTGTACATGTCTAAATCTTGGTAAACATATATATATGTGCACGCCTGCATCTCTGTGTACATCATGAATGTGAGTTGCACTATGTGTGTGTGTTTTTGCATGGCGCAGGAAAGAAGAGAACAGAATTAATCAGCACGTGTCAGCAGTGGGTGTTCAAAGACACGAGGCCGCTCGATTTAGGTTGTTTTCTCCACTTATGTGTTTCGACTCTGTTGGAGAGATCAAAAAGTATCGTTGTGGAAACCAAGAGCAAGTTGCTCTCAGACAAGTAACAGTCCGGCATCTGACGGCGGAAACGCCAAAGAAGAGACGAAGAGGAGGAAGGGAATGAAAGCGAGATGGGGGCTTGAGGAGAAGGAGCAGTGTGTTCGCATGCGGAGGCGGCAGGCGGCTCATGCTGGCTGGTATTCTTGATGTAATTTGTGTGCAACTGTAATTGAATGTACAGTGAGATGAACAGGATGCCCAGCAGATCCACATGCCCACACAAGCCAGGAGTTAGATAGGGTGGTGGTGTGTGCGCTCTAATGTGCATTTTCCTAATCAGCTGAGTGATTACTCAGTTAATTACAAAATACAGCTCTGCCTTTGTGTTTAAAATTTGATATACGACTCCTTTTCTCGTGCATTTTGAAATAGTTTTTTTCATTCCAAATGCTGCCCTGAAATTAGCTTTTTACTGCTCGAGATCCCTTTATGATATGGTTGACTTTGCAGACGAATGTTTATGCTATTTACCTCATGTAATAAGGTGAGACTAATGTTCAGTGGGATGATCTCGCTGGTGACAAGCTGGCTGAAGGATTACAGATGTATATAGGCTATACGATATGTAATCTGTTCCAGTTGGAAATCGACTCCCCCGAAGGATCACGTCTTTAAAGAGATGAATTCAAACTCCCATGGGTCTCCAAAAGAGCTGAAACATGCCCACCCTCTTAATCCCTTGTTGCGGAATTAAATTATAAATACAGGGCAGAATAAACTATTCATCACACGCACTAATTACTGGTTTTTAATTAGCTTCTTTTTGACTCTCCTTTCCGAAAAGCCTTCACGTCTAACAATAAAACCATGGCGAATGCTTGGGGAGTGACCAGATACGTGGAATGGCGTATTTACGCTGTCCCTGTGCTTTATTGTCAATTCAATTGTGCTTTCTTATCAGGACAGTTCCCAAATTAATGAAATTCCTTACCGCATATTCACTGCTACCTTGTTCACAGGTAGATGGACACATATCATGCAAGCACATACACATGAATGCACTGCAGACATTAACCTTCTTGAGTCATTGTTATTGATTAATTGTGTCACATTCTTTGGATCTATGTTATGTGTGTTGGATTTTTAGTTATTTGCTATTTGAAAGGTTTGCTATTTCAAAGATATTTTCAGCCAAACAGTATATATCAGGGGCCTATACCACAAAGCTATTATGCATTTGTCATCAAATACATTTCTATATTTTTAGCTTTTAAATATCTTCAAGTACTATGTGTCTGGTTTAATTACAAATGTACCCATATTTTCACTCCATTTACACAATACACCTTTTTACAAGGAACCAGAATAGAGGAAATGATTACTTCACCGTTTATACATTTCTGGAGGGGAACCTCCGGACCTTTGTTAGATTAGATTTGTTAGACCTTTGTTAAAGTGATTTCTGCAGAAAGAAAGCTATAATCAGATAATTGATTAATTTACTATAAATTTGGAATATAAAAATGGAATTAGTCCACTTATGTAAAAATCATCTTATTGATATTTATTTTTTGTAGTCTATATTTGCCCATTTTGTATTCAGATAAATAAAAAGTAACACAAAGTATGTTAATCAAGTTTGATTTCTTTGATATCGATACGATACTTTCTTTAATATGATACTTTGATCATGTTCCTGAAAACCGTCTTTTTTTTTTTTGGTGATGGTGTATTTAGTCTTTTTAATGCCAATCCTCAGGCATGGTTGTCAGAACACTGATGTCACTTTATTGTGGTCTGGCTACCAACTTGGACGTTTCTATGGCAACAACATTATCTGTAACGGATGAGAACTCACTAAAGCTTGTGGGTAGTGTAGTGTTTCGCAGGCGAACTCATAAATAAAACACAACAAAATGGAATCAGATTGAATAATGGCTTTCTACAGAGGCATACGGTGTGTGGATGTTGCACAGGCTGATAAGTCCGCTCTGGATAATGGTCCTGTTTCATTAAGCTTTAATGGTTTTATTTTCATGTATGGCGTGGCTGACGGTGATGCAGATGGTCTTCAAAATGTTTTTGCAGAAGCAGGTGATTTAGTTGGATGCGTATTTATGGAATGAATTTAAAAACTCTTGGCTGCTCAAAGCTCTAGACAGTTCTCTGTAGAAAAAAACAGATAATTTGTTCCACATTTATACCTAAGTGACACTAAGTAGAAAGACAGAGAAATGATTAAGTGTAGTGATCACTCACTCCCTTCCACCCTGCCAGATCTGTCTCAGCGGCTGTACTCTCACTCATTAGTGAGTCATATAAATGATGATATTTTTTTTCTTTCCTTCATTTAACAATCTCTCCTCTCCACCTACCATGTTTGTTCCATGCTTAGACAGTATTGCAAATGGGTGTGTATCCTTGATGTTGTCCATGAAAATCATTCCTTGCTTTACTTGACAATTATGCCCCTTGACATTTTCACAGTGAGCTGAAAAGGAGTAATGTCTGTCCCAGAGACACCACTACAGGATAGCTCAAATCAACGGCAAAGTTAGATGTGGATTGGTTAACCCCATCTGTGTTACAGTTTGTAGGGTTCTCTTTCATAATATTTCACTCGATGTCTCACTATGGGATGCATGCCTCACTGCAGCCCTCAGAAGCATTTATCTCATTACGCCAATCCTGATTGGCTGGTGAACATGTCCGTCCACCTAAGGTAGTCCCATCAACTTTAAATACTGCATGCACACAGGACCATGTTATTCAAACACCTCTTCTCACTTGGAGCATATGTCTCATCCAGGGCTAGCCAGCTAAACTGTCCACAGACAGATCTTATTTAGCTTGTGTCACCGGGTGCTACTAGCCTTGGATATATACTTATGCCTCCTCGGTCACACCAGATCGAACCCAGTGCTTTCCTTGCCCTCCACGGCTTGGTCAGCGCTGTCCTCAAGCCCCACCACGGCAGTTCGAGCACCGAGCTTTGCAGCCCTGGCCATGCTCTGACTGAAAAGGCATACAAGGCGGCTGCACTTTTAGCCAGAGCGCTCAATGTCCTCTCCCTGCTCATGGCTTATCAGGCTGAGTTATGCGTGGATTTTGTGCAAACTCAGGACCCAGCCACGTGGGAGGAGATACTGGTCATCACCGACCTGTGTCTCCGTGTCCAACGCTGTGCGGTCCAGGCCACGGGAAGAGAGCTGGGGGCTATGATTCTGCAGGAACAAGCGCAGTGGCTCAAGAGAAAGAGAGAAGGATGCTGTCCTGGGCATGCCCATTGTCCCGGGGGGAATTTTTGGTTCCGCGTTGGCCTCGATGCAATGGCAGCATGAAGCCAAAAAGAAGGAAGACAAAGCTCTCCAGCTCTGCCTCTCTCGAAAGCCCCCAGCTCCCTCTCCGCCTGCACAGCGCAAGACCTGTGCACAGGCTGCTTCCCAAGTTTCGCAGTTTAAAATACCTAAACAGTCCAAACCCCAGCCTGCCCCACCTTACCTTCCCAGTCGGGCCGGCTGGTCCAAGAAGCCCTCGGCCCTGGCTGCAGCTCCACCGACACAGCCCGCGCAAGCTGCCCAGGCCAGGAAGAAGAAGAGAGTGGCTGGTTATGCAGCTATAAGTTCCCGTTCTCCAGCTCCACCTGTTTGGCTTTCGAGCGTGTCCCATTGCCGCATCCAGGCCGAGTGCAGAGGGCGCAGCTAATAAAAACCAAAACTATCAAAATAAGCCGTGTGTTGGTGACACTCGCTGTCCCCCCTTGGAGGAAGGCTGCGGCCCTCACCGGGGCGGGGGCTGTGAGGTCCCCGCTGCCATGCTGTCCCCCCAAGCAAAAATGCACAGCACTGCCCGGGGGCCATATCACTGTTAGGGGCTACGGTGTGCGTCCACTCTCTCCCTTAGATGCAAGACATGGGCCAGGCTCGCAGCTCCACCCTAGATGTTAAGGACAATCTCAAGGGGATGCAGGCTGCAGTTTGCCGCTGTTCCTCCGTGATTCGCCGGTATAATACATTCCCAGGCTCAGGAAGAGTCAGCTCACGTTTTACAGGAGGTAATCCGTTCACTGTTAAATAAAGGAGCAATTTGTGTCGTCCCTCCCGTACAGTGTCAGAGCAATATTACTCTAGGTATTATCTGGTCCCCAAACGGTTGGGGAGTGGTATTCATCCTATCCTGGATCGACATGCTCTGAACAAATATCTCAGGAAATACAAGTTCAGGATGCTTACGCAAGCATCCCTGCTGCGCCTTGTGCAACAGAACGATTGGTTCACTTCTATAAACGCGGAAAATGCCATCTCCAGCACAGGGCATAATCTTTCTGGGATTTTTTCAGGCAAATCTGTTCAATTCAGATTGTGTCTTCGATCACTCGGGCTGATGGCATCTGCCATTCTCAAGGTCCATCTCTGTGGCCTCCACATGAGGGAATTCCGGGCTTTGGGTGGCCTCATGCAGGCTGGATCCCCTTCGTCATGGCACAAGGACAGTGCTGGTCATGGGCTCCATCCTCTCAAGGAAGTTGGTCACTATGGATGCAAGCCTGTCGGTTGGGGCAGAATTCTCGAGGGCCGGTCTGTGAGGGGCCACTGGAGTGTGGACCTCCAGCGGTCTCACATAATTTTCTGGAAATGTCAGCGGTGTTCCTCTCCCTGAAACATTTCCTTCCATCTCGCATGGGTCATCATGTCCTGATGAGGACATATCGGTTGCTGCGCACTCAGCCCTGGAAGCTCCCACTGCGCATGGACCTGGTATCACAGGGGGGAGTGACGCTCTTCCACCCGCACCCAGAACACATGGCGCTGTAGGCTTGTGGGCCTGAGCAGCTGAATTTGTCAGCTGTGGGACTCTCACGGCATGTGATTTCCACTACACAAAGTACTCGAGTCTCCTCTACTAGGTCTCTGTATGACTGTATGTGGAAAATGTTTGAGGGGTGGTGTCACAGAAACGGCCACATTCTATTTCAGTGTCCAGTAGGAGTGATATTGTCATTCTTGCAGGACTTGATTGACAAAAGTAAAGCCTTCTCCATGGTTAAAGTGTACTTGGCAGCTATCACCGCCTACCATGTGGGAAGCAGCAAGCCAGCACCCGCTGGTTTGTTTTTTTCATGAAGGGAGCACACAGGCTTCTTCATGTGTCCAGACCACTGGTACCACCATGGGACTTGGCTGTGGTTCTGGAGGGGCTTAAAGGCCGTCTTTATGCGCTATTTAAGGTAGATGGGACTACGTGAGGTGGATGGACACATTCACCAATGAGATTAATGCTTCTGAGGGTTGCAGCGAGGCATGCATCCCATAGTGAGACGTCTCACTCATATTACTCAGAGAACCGGGGTTATGCAAATAACACAAAGTTTTAAGTTGGACCCAAAAGCGGACACCAAGATGGGGGAAAGGTTAAAAGGAATTTATTGAGGTTGCTCAGGAAGTGGAGAAAGGTGCAGGCTCAGTAAATGGTTTAGCTGGGGCTCACAGTGCTGGAAGGCTGAGGCTTAGGTGGAGGCACAGGTGAGTGACAAGCAGTGGATCCACAGAGGGAATCTGAGGAGGCTGGGAGGCAGAGCGGCTGTGAGGATGGAGCTTGAAGTTACGCATTGCTCTAGGAATTACTTGGTGATTGCAAATGTTGATCTTGATGGTTCAAAATAACACAACAATGAAAAAGTCACTAGGAGCAACATGAGCAGTGCAGCCATGAATACCATGTCAACAAGTGGAAACAGTTGGTTAGGGTTTGGAGAAAATCACGTTTTGGCTCCCCTGCTCCTGTTGCTAAAAGCACATGTCCTGATAGCTTCCAAATGTTGGTGGCTTTCATGCTCACAATGCTAAAATGCCATGGTCCCTCATCATGAAAGACTTAAAGACCATACATAGCACATTATGTGTCATTGCTAACTTGACCAGAGAGGCATTTTCATGCAAAACTGACCCTTGAAAGGCAGGTAGAGCACCTGAGTTTAAAGCCTAAGGCAGCTGACCATGCTACTGTATCTTACGAGTTGAGAGAGAGATTGTGTTGGACATGTCTTGTAGAAAGGTTGATCTGATACCCATGACACAAGCAATATGAACATAATCATGGTCTGTGGAAACCTACATGCATTTCCTGCCCTAGCATCCCACAATTTTAATGATCTGTGAGCATTCTTGTAGATATTCTGTGATGTGATGTGATGTCTGTTTTATGAGAGTTTTATGAGAGTAAATTCAGGTTTTTTTTTGTTTTTTTATGTAAAGAAAGAAATATTACAACAATTTGAGTGACTGAAGCATTGTATGTACCCACATAATTATTCCTCATGACACTCCTGTCAGTTGAAAATGTGTCATTTATGTCCACAGAGGTCAAAAACGAGAATGCATGAATTAAGTCAGTCACAATGCTGAATGTCGATTAGATTACCTCACAGGCGTATGATTCAAATAAGGGTAAAACATGCTGAAGGATCACAGTGTATTTTCAGTGAGGTGATTTATTATGCTCTTTTCACAAAACTATATAATTATGAAAAGAGGGTAGGTTAAAGGCTTTTGTTTTTTCCCCATTGCCAGTTTAATTATTATGCATGTATGTAATGATGAAGCTCTTGATGAGTTCACCAATGCGAAGAACTATTTCCTGAGCCAAACGCTTGAGCCACACTTTGATTCATAATGCAAGGGTTAGCTTTTTTTATTAGTATGCATTTTTTCTTCATATCAAGGTCCAAAAAAAAAAAATATATGAGACAGCGTTTGACTGTAAATGAAGGGAAGCATCACTGTTTTTGTTACCAAGCCTTCAAACACTGTAAATTTATTTATAGACGGCTTGTGTAAGTACCAAACAGAACACAGATCCAGCAACTCTCTGCTTGCAAAATCTGTGTGAGGTCATTTGCCAATCTCCTCTTCCTTTCTCTGTATAGCATATGCCATGCCTACACTCTTATCGTAGGCTACCCTCGTCTCTCACATTCCTCCCCCTCCACACACACACAAACACACACACCATTATCCCCGTACAGGAAAAAGGCTGACTCACTGCCGCTTCATTACTCAAGTGAGTTATGAGTGTGTTTACACACACACTGATTGATATTAACCCTCTTTGTTTAAATCTCCTACACCAACAGACAGCAGGCCAGGAAGCAGGCTGGTCCACTTGCAGGACTGATGTGTATGTGTGGGGGTGCTGGGGGGGGGGGGCTGAACTGACCCAAAAGCTCACAGTGCCCTCTACTGATGACAGCGAGTAAAATCAGCTTGAATAATATCTGTATCCTCCCTTTATGTATTTTCCCACCATTTTGAGTATTTATATCTCCCATTGCACGTGAGAGGTTGAATGTCGCAAAATGATTAAAACGCTGAGCAACACCTGAGGAACAAAAGGCTGTTTGAAATGTATCAATCAGACAGTATTCTTCAAACATGTAAAGTTTCTTTCTCTCTTTTTTGTTTTTTTTATGCACCATCTTTGTTGCTGTGGTGATTGCACCACACAGTCCAGCATCTGTCAATCACCTGTCACTCACCAATCAGTTGGTGTTGATGTCATTTTTTCTCTTTCTTGTTGACAAAGTTTGATGTGCAGTAGAATGGCTTTTTTTTCTCTGTTCAGCCATGGTGGATATTGCCGCTCAGGCTTCTCGTATCCAACTGGGAAATCTGGCTTGTGTGCTACACTATTTCACCAAGGACAGAGCTGCCAGTCGTGTTAAGAGAAGCAAAAATAGGTGTTTTGATTCAGGTTAAATAACCACAGTGCCAAATAACCACAGACATTAATTAATGTTAAATACAATTTTTTATTATTATCCTCAAGGTTAACCCATGACAGATCACCCCGCTCCAACATTTCCTCGCAAATAGCAGAGCATCTAATCTCATAAAGGCACTTCACATCATTATTGAATGAGATTTCGCTCCACTGTGTTTACTGCTGAATCTTTTCACCGTGCACACTGCCTCTTTTTCAGTTTCAGAGAGAGCGAGGCCTTGAGAAAACAAGTGCGCGTCACTCAAGTTTTGCTTTCAGTCTGGCAGTCATTTGAAAGGCAGATGCTAACGGTATTCACAGGGTTACTCATTTGAGTTTGAAGGCTTTTCTGTTTGTCTTCCTACATCTGATTTCTCCCTTCCACATTTCATTAAGTGAACAATGTTAAACAATTTGTAATCGAATCCCACTCTCCTAAAGGAGGGGCTCAAGATGAAAAGGTCTCATATGGTGCCATTTTTAATCAGCTTTCAAGGGAAAATGAGTACTGGGGGAGTCCATCCCCTATGACATCAGCCTGCCCTCATAGCAGCAGGACATTTGATGACTTCTTGACCTCCTGGATTTAATGGGGTTGCTCAGAAGCAGAGGTGGAGCCAAGGGGCTATCAATTTTGATTCTCATTGACCTTTGTAGGTGGGGTGAGGAGCTCAGCCACAGTCAGAGAGAAGGACAGGCGGAGGACAGATATTTCAATGTCAGAGTCATTCAATCATTTGTCTTCTATACAAGCAGGAACCTTTGAAACCCCGTAAGAAGAAAGTAGGGAGTTACAATATCAGCTACAGAGAGATAGAATCTATCTATCTATCTATCTATCTATCTATCTATCTATCTAGCAGATGTGAGGGTCGTTGGCGCTTTGTCTGTCAGTTAACCTGCTGTTATTCTTCAACTGTAATGGTTATTTTTGTACACTTTTGTACAGGTAATGATTAAAAATCAAAGTTAAGAATGATTTTGACTGATAGCATATTAGCAGGTTTAAGGTGTTATACTCAAAAGGTGTGTGAAACTAACAAAGGCACACCTGTAGACACTCAGTGCATTGCAGTTTCATGTGTGTTATAGCAGACAAGCCAGACTATATAGGCTGTGATCTCCCTCCTCCTGACATCAAAGGCTCTTTTATCCACCTTGCCTGATGGGTACTATTCATTAGCAACATGTTTTACAGCAAAAGGGCAAATTATTAAAAGGTTGAAGAATGTCATATATGATCACACTGGGGGAAAAACGTGAACTTTAAAAGAGAATATCAGATGAGTGAAGCACCATTCTTTGTATGAGATCTAACGGATAATAACATTTTTAAGATATTTCGGCATTAAGGAGGTCAGAGCCTCAAGGACATGCGGGGAAATAAAACAGAGGGTTTTTTGGCTTCATTTCCATAACACTCTGTGACCTTTTGTGTAGATTTTTTGCTGGCGTGTTTGTGTGCACTGATGTGGCCTTATGGTTGGGTGTGACCATGTATATAAAGTTCCATTCCAACATTAATGTGAGTTACATTTACATTTAGTAGATGCTTTTGTCCAAAGCAACTTACAGTAATTCACACATACATTCGGACTCTGATGGTGGTGGCTGCCATGCAAGGTGCCAACCAGCACATCAGGAGCAGTACGGGGTTCAGTGTCTTGCCCAAGGACACGTCGACATGCAGACCAGAAGAATTGAACCACGGACCTTCCGATAGCAAGACTCTGGCTCTACCCCTGAGCCACAGCAGCCCGAGTTCATACAGTATTGGTTAGATAACTGTCTAGTTTAGCATTTCCAGGTTGAAAGAGGGACACAGGTGTGTATTCATTAAACTGACATTGCTCTGGAAAAGAGCAATACATTCAAATGCATGGCAAAACGTGATTCAGAGGGCCTCTTTCCATCAATTAGAGCAGAATCACATGCTTTACTGTATGAGCACATCCACGAGTGTCTACACAAGTGAGCATGCATCTGAGTACCTCTCACCTGCAATGTGATTTTAGCGTGAAGGGTGCTTCGGTCAAACGCCGCTCGTTCCCGACGCTCGGCTCACTCGCAGCCTCGTTTGACTGAACTCTTGGCTGCCTGAACAGGTGGCAGCACGGAGAGCCAAACCAACCATGTAACCCTCCGCTGGGCCTCCCGCCATGCTGCTGCAGGACCACACGGAGGATATGCTGTACCACAATACCATGTGGTAGCCCGGAGAAGCAGGCTCATCACTGCTCTCAAAATTTGACAGGATTTGAGAAGTGCATTGGAGTGTGTGTCCGGGCTCAGACAGCAGCAGTTCTCTTTACTCACACCTCGTTCAAGTGACCCTCTGTTGTCTGCAGATTATCCGTTTTCTCTGGTGCTTATTGTCAAAATGTTGCCTCACTGCACATATATTTTCTTTTTTATCTGAAATTCAAATAATGTTGTATCTTTGTTGTTCATCTGAAAATGTATCATAAAGCTTCCGTCTAGATACAAAGGTCTAATTTGTGAGAAAGTTGATTGACTCTATTGCCAACTACAGTCCTAAAGTGTCAGTGTTTGATGAGTTGGAATCAACATTATTATAAATTGTGTTGTATTTGTATGTTTCCGCAGAATTTAAACCAGAACCAGTTTGAACAGCTTGTCTGAAAAAAGAGTCACAATCCTACTAAAACCAGTGCTGTTCAGCTCTCAAGTAAGCTTCCGGCAGGCAGCAGTTAAGAACCAGAGGTACAGGGCTGGGGTTGTCAGTGACCGAAAATGAAGCAGAGCTTTTGTGAATACGGCGTTTGTTTGAAAATGTTTTGATGAATTCCCTGAGAGTTTTTAAGCATCTTGTAACACCATCCTGCATTACTATTGCCGGCGGAGCACACAATGCAGTGCGGCCATTAAATCCAAACTGAAGTAGTCCATCTTCCCCTCTACAAACTAATGAGGGTAATTATGAAAACCCAAACACAAGCTGGCCGTTCGTTGCAAATCTGGACTTCTCAGTTTAACCCTAACGTTTCCCTGCAAACGGTATTGTCGGCGATCAAAACTGGGGCACGTAAACTGACATCTTTGTACTGTAGGTTGCAGCGGAGAGTTGGAAGAGATCAAATCTGAGTAAACTGCAAGAGGAAGTGCATTTTCCCTTGACCTGTTTTTATGTGCATTTTTCTACCAGGCATACAAAGACTAAGAGATCCAGGGAAAGTATCAGGACATTAGAAGAATGCTTGGTTGAGGTGTCGGCGTATCAACGCAACATAAAAGCTAAATTCAACAAGATTGCAGTTGAAACAGATTTAAGACCTTAATTTACTCTTTTGGACGATTGTTGCGGAACAAAGTGGATTACGGACACTGTTTTCACAATCCTAAAGCCTTTTAGCCAGATCTCTGGGAAAAAATAAAGTCAGAACTGTGAAAACACAAAAGCAGAACTCTTTTGTTCTGTAGACACTTTTTAGGTATATCTACACACAAACTGAATCTGTGGACAGATTATAGTGGGCAGGCTACATTGTATTAAAATGTACAGAACACGTATGAAGTATAGATTTTCACCCCTGCTCTTCAATACCTTTTGCCAGCTACGGTTTTCATTCCTTTCTATTTTTTCTCAAGTTTGTATGTGTGCATTTGATGTGTGATGTGTGTGTGTGTGTGTGTGTGTGTGTGTGTGTGTGTGTGTGTGTGTGTGTGTGTATCCGTGCATGTCCAGGTAGGGTAGGAAATCTAAAGGATTAAAGCAGCAAAAGACCACCGCGCCAGCAAACACAAAAGCAGGCGCTGCATCTGCCGTTTGTGGAGAGTGAATTACTTCAAAAAAGGTCATGGGTTGACATTTATCCAGAAAAACTATATAAACAAAGGCTGACAGCATGAAAACTGGACCCAGCTCTATCAGTGACGATCTGAGGGAGAACCAGAGCTTTGAACTGGATCTTGAGTCTTTGTCCAGATGTTGTCTGATGAAACAGGACTAAATAACTGTCTTTCCAACCTAAAGGGTTGTCTCCCTGTGTGTGTACTGAGGAAACCACAGGCCCCGTACAATGCTCCTGCTCTGTAATTGAGGATTTCGGCAAAAAAACACGCACGTTAATTTTGGAGTAGATTCCTGACACAGTGAGAGTATTTTTAATAGCAGCGCTATTTATGTTCATGAGAGTTTTCATTCAGTGCCTCATCTGATGTTGTGTCAATGAGCCTCTCAGCACATCTGTGTAAAATTTACATGTTATTGAAGCATGAGTGAGCTGAACATAAATATACCTCACCTTGGATTCTGACTCTGAAAAGAATGCAAGGACAGTCTACTGAGTGCCTGTTACATTCAAACTGCATAACACAAACACACACACACCTGTTCATCTTTTCAATTCATAAAACATTGAATGATGTAAATTCACAGTCTCTTTTATCTCAAGATTCAACTCTTAACCACTCATCCTGTTTTGTTTCAGCATTGCAATGGACAAAATTGTCCATCTGTAAAAGTCGGTGATTATCTTTAGCTTGACAATATTCTATATTTCTTTAAAAAATTTGATACTTAATCCACTTTTTTATCATTTCTATCACAGATGCACTTGTTTCATGACTTACTTTGCAAACAGCTGTTAAAATCTAATAAACAAGGTACAAGAAGGCCGACCACAAACATAATAAACAAAGTTACTTTGTGATCTAACAATTGATGCATGAAAGGGTTAACTGAGTTTAAAAATCCCTGAATGTGTTGGCTTTCATCCAAATCAAACCTTGTCCTTGGTGCTGTAGTGCTGGCATTGATGTTGACGTTGCTGTTGCCTCCAAACAGCAACTAAAAAAGTTCAAACTGAGAAATTAAA
The DNA here is from genome assembly GCF_904848185.1 of Acanthopagrus latus. Lineage (NCBI taxonomy): Eukaryota > Metazoa > Chordata > Actinopteri > Spariformes > Sparidae > Acanthopagrus > Acanthopagrus latus. The sequence goes on from NC_051049.1 coordinate 19,550,206, forward strand.
GATGGAGTCAGTCGTGTGTGAGAGGGTCTTAAGCTTGTGGTTGTGTGTGGGGTTTTTTTTTTTTTTGTGTGTGTGTATGTGCCACAGCCAACCAAGCAGAGCAGCGGTGGTCAGACTTTTTGCCTGAAATCACAAAGCCGAAAGCAGATAAAGGAGCAACTCAATTCTACAACAGCACTCGGTCCCAAGCCAAACGACAGCTTCCAGGAGGCTCTTAAGCCTCTTACAGGACTGGCTTCCCTTCCTTCCCTATCAGAGCCTATTTTTCTTCCCCTCTCCCTTCAACCCCTCCTTCATTCATCCATCTCTTAGCCGAGACAGTGTCGACAGCAAGGGCGGACATGAACGCAGTAAGCCAAGCATGATAGAGATGGTGGATTTACAAGATGAAATTGCCGAAAATCAATCAAATAAAACTTTACAGAGGTAGGGGAGGAAGAAGTGGAGGAGGCCCTTGGGTATGCCTGAACATAATTGTATGTGAGAAAAAAACAAGTAAACATCAACAAAAGCAAGCTGCGCTGCTCAGACAAATCCACACAAGTTAATGGATGGGGAATTGGCAGTGATGAGTGAACTTGTTCGCCTTGGATTTTACCAAGTTGTTTCTTCAGGGAGATTCTGGCTGCCTGTGATCATTTCAGGGACAAGTACACAGCTCACACTTGGCAGCATCACAGCTTTCCGCTGTTGAGTGAAGCAACAAGCAGTCGGACGTATAAGCGGAGGCGGCGCGTGCGTGCGTTAGCGCGCATATCCGCATGCGTTCTGTCGTCCCCTTTTTGTAAAACACACAGGCTTTTCCCCAAGCGCGAGATTTAAGGTGGCATGAGTGTCTTATGTCTTTCTTGTCAGCAGCTGGCAGAAATCGCAGGCCTCCATCCACCCAGGCAGACAGAGTGATTGCTTTGCCACCGCCTGTCTTCACATGGCGGGCCCGGATCCAAGCCCTCAGCAGCCACAGGCCTTGTCACAGTTAATAACATTGGCCCCAAAGACTTTCACCCGACTGTGCCTGCCATAAATTCTGCCCCCCCCCCAATAATTATTGATTAAATGCTTTCTCTTTAATAATGAAAAGGCATAAATCCTCCTCTTAAAAGACAAGGAGTGTAATCTAATCAGACACTTGCATACCTGCATCCCTGATGGTTGCCCCACAAATAACAAAGGATATATATATATATATATACATATATATATATATATATATATATATATATATACATATATATATATATATATATATATATATATATATATATGTGTGTGTGTGTGTGTGTGTGTGTGTGTGTGTGTGTGTGTGTGTGTGTGTGTATGTATGTATGTATGTATATATATATGATATGAATGAGAGGGGAGGGAAAAACATCATGGAGAAAGTCACTACAAGATGTAATGTAATATGCAAACCAGAAGTGAGGGAGGGAGCATAATGGAGAGCAGACAGGAATGTGATGAAACACACACTACAGGCCTCTGAGTAATTTACCTGCTGATTAATATCAGCAGAGTACATTATTGATTCCATGAGTGTTTTTCTCCAAGAGACGTGATGATGTAGAGCGAGAAGCACACACATCGTCATATGTGGCAGACTGATGGCAGCATGACAGTTCTATGTAATTAATGATTACAGAGGAGCTGCCAGGAAGAATGACATGAAAAGACTTCACTCATGGCTGCAGAACGATTAAAGATAACAAGTAAATGAAACAAGAACTATTGAATATTACATCTTAAACTAAATGCATATTCTGTTGTATCGGTGTCCACATATAAATCGCCAGCATCTTTTTACAATTGTTCCCAATGAGGACAAGCGTACATGGCAGCACTCTCCGAGTGCTTCGAATTGAAAGAGTCTCAACTTTAACCAAAAGGCGCTGGCAACGTCATGCCTTTTTTTTCCTGGGCCAAGTGATATTCACTGTATGATGTCTCCTATGGATCATGTCATGCGCTCACAGCCTACTTGCTCTGATGCCTGATACCGAAACTGATTGTAAACTGCAAAGGTCGCAGTGTCGATCGTACAGCAGCGGTTGTCAGACAAGGTGCACAAGCACCGTTTTTTTCTCTCAGTGCACGTAAGCTTCATCTCGCTCTCCCAAGCTCACAGCCAGCGTTTTCTGCCTGAAAAAAAAACCTTAAGTGGACAGACGACCTCTTGTCTGGACTGTTTGGGCGTGTATGGACAGAGACTGATCGACGTGCTCTCACTGGGCTGTTACCGTCCTTTCACCCACTAGATTGGGAATAATTTGACTACAAAGCTGACGACTAAGATTGATTTTTCACCAACTTGCATAGATCTTCGGAAAGAGGCAAAACCAACTGAAGAACAGGTCAGTGAAAGCTAGAGCTCTGGTGGTCCACAACCCCGCAAAATCTGAGAGGATGCAAGCTGTCACGTGGTCTTGTTCCAAAACAAACACGGACATCAGCTTGTTTCTTTATTTGTTCTGTCTGTGTTGGCTGTTGATTTAATGTTTTAGAGGCATTCAGTTTCTCGCCACAGTTCTGCTCAGTTTTTCCTCCACTGGATGGTGATGTCAGTTGCAAATGTAAAATATGTTTCGAGAACGACTGGCAGGGATTGGGTTAGAGTCTACGATACCGCAAATATATGATTTTGTCAGCACCAGCATCGAGACTGGGACACACCATGTCCAACAGTCATGATGTGTGCCCCCCTGAGCAGAGGTCTAATTACCCAGAATAAGTATGACCGACAGCATGCAGGTATGCAGCACACTTATAATGTGTAATACTGTGTTCTGTGAAAAAAAAATCACTATAATAATTGGCAGGGTCAGAGAGAGCAACTGTACCCGAGCCACAGATAAGTGTCACCACATGACGTTAGTATTTACAGTTGCCTATGAGTATGGTGAAGTCAGCTGGGAACTGGCTCACTAGTTAGCTCCACTATGGTCCGCTATGCAATGGCATTTGAGGCGAGTTTAATGTTAATAATATCATGATGGAACTTGGTTGTCACAGTAAAAAGTCTGAAAACGTGCAGACTGGAGACAGAGACGATGCGGTGTCCAAGAGTTTGGAGACTGTGATGGAGACAAACACAGCTTTCGCTAGCTGTTAGCAATTAGCTACACGGTAGTAACTGTAACAACACATACAAACAAACTAAGTAACATTTTAAGACACACTAACCATTCTGAAACGTCCTGCTGCAGTCATAGAGTCTGTATTTCTTCAGGAGCCTCTCTTTCTGGGTCCAATTCTGGATCAAGGTGGTATGGTTGAATGACAGCATTTGGGCAAGCTGTAGTGATACATCCACTGTAAAACATTAGCGCATGCTACCGCTAGCACAAGAGGCATCCTCTCCCTGAGAGGGGCGTGTAGCAGGCAAGGCAGGACTTGACAGATGGAGCTCATTAGCATTAAAGCTGCAGGCACAGAAACAGCCTGATCTTAGTAGAGCTCACTTGAGTGACTTTTAGACAGCTGAAATTCAGGACAATGGATGGGTTTGGGGCAATGCATTTCAAATACAGTGTTGTTGGACCTCTGACAACTGTGTGAAATTGATAAAAAACAGTATAATATAGGACCTTTAAGGGTTTTAGTGAACTGGGAGAGTTTAAAAGCAGTTTTGCATGGTTTTTTTTCCCCAATAACAAAACAATACATTCTGGATTTCTTTCATTTTTTTTAAGAAAGTGTCAATTTAGGCCTTCAGAACACAAATATAGGTACTTTTCTCAAAGGGAATATTTTCCACTCTGTTAGAAGATAAAATAAAGTCTGTCCAATCAACCTTTGTTTTCATAAAATATTGATTTCAAGTGCTCAAACAAGCATGTTGGTATTGTAGTTGTCTATAGTAAGCAATACATTCAACAACACACCAAACACCAGAAAACGACATTATGAGCAGCTTATTCTATGTCACATTGTAAACTTGTACATGTAGACCTACCAGAGCTAACAAAGGACTTGAACTGGTGCTAAACAAACCAGCAGTCTGCTGTTGGAGTTTTTGATTCAGGCATATGCTTATTACACAAAACAATAATGAGTATGCAGAAATTCTGTTGATGACATTATTGTTTCCTATACATGTCCGCATAGATACCATAAATCTGCCCTTTAGAGGACGTTTTTAACCAATCTGTGTTGGTGACCTTAAACACCATTTGCATGTGAACAAGAGGCTAAAACTAAAGATAAAATTGGTGTTTTGCGCAGCAAGGATTGGCATTTCCACCATAGCTGGGCTTCGTGCTTGAAGGTGCGCTTTAAACCAGTGACGCCCTTGTTTCAATCTATGCAGTACCATCAAAGAATCACCACTAACAAAGTGGCTCTGTTAATTCAGTTACAATTGTGTTTCATTTACTATAGCTTCTTCACAATAAAAGCCCCCCTTTATCAAGTCATTTGAAGCTTTTATTATGAAGCAGCGTAACAGGAAATGTTTTCATCAGCAGTAAATAAACATGACTCTCAAAACAGCAGAGAGCGAACATGATAAAACAGTAAAACAGTATCTCAGGTTTCCTAGACATGAGTTGAGTATCGATTTGCAGAACATATCTGTTTGAAGGGGAGACTGATGCTTGTAACTGGTCGGTCACAGAGTCATTGAGTCGACACTGCAGCCCACTTGGAGGTGAGGCAGGCACAGCTTGGCCCTAATCCTGAGCAGGTCCATTGCAGGCACAGCTCGGCACGGCTTGGCTCATTTCGGCACAGTAAAACTGGTGATGCAAGAGCAAATCGACATGGCTCTGTATGACTTGGCATCGCCGAAAGTACTGTTGGAAAAACAGCACTAGACACCAAGATTAGGGTGCAACTACAAGTTTCCATGTTCTGTTATCCATGTGCTTGAGAATGGCATTCAAAATTGCTCAGGTTGGAAGATCTTTGAAAAAAAAAACAATTCAATTTTTCCTCAGGCGTTGACAGAAAGGAAAACACACATGTAACCCTGGTGGCCTTTGAAACAGCTGGTTTGAATTGAGCCGTCCCTCCAATCACACACAACCGCCAGACATTATTTACTGCACAGTGTAGAAATTAATTACACAGGTGGTGGATGCACGTATTCATATTTGATACAAATACATTGGATTTTATTAAAAGCACCTCACTGGAGAGGGGCAGATGGATGGCTGTATGTGGGGAAATTGCTTTTTTAAACCATATTTTCCATCTGTGTGTGTGTGTGTGTGTGTGTGTGTGTGTGTGTGTGTGTGTGTGTGTGTGTGTGCGTGCGTGCGTGCGTGCATATGTGTGTGTATGCATGTGTGTGTGGGCGTGTGTGTGTTTTCTTCCTTCCTTCCACGTTATTGGCAGAAGAGAAGACCTCCTCTTATGATTCAGGGCGACACTGTGCCGAGGAATGTATCTACAAATTGGAATAACAGGGTAATGAGGTGGAGATATGGGTAAGCCCTCAATCTTTGAGCTGTACTACACCGTGCGGTCCCCTGATCATTGTCCCTGCTGACTCTCTACAGTAGGCGGTGCAAAGCAATCATCTTAACTTGTTCGACCGTCTAAGAGTCCATATTACAGGAGGCCTCCAACCGCACGACCACCGTGCCCTTGAAGGACGCAGATCAATGAGACCTTGCGGGATGTTGGGTGGCGCTGTGGACAAAGACGGGGAAAAGGAGAAGGAAAGAGGGGGTGGTCAGGGATGAGCCTCATGGATGTGGCTACTGGAGAGCTGAGGGATCAATGAGTGATCGTCAGCCATTAGGTTTTCTCCGACCCCCACCTGACAACTTTACTAACAGCCTCCCTCCCATCGTGCTTAGATGAGATGTGTCTGAGCAAGAGATGGAATCCTGCACTGTGTGAAATGTTAAAGTTCTCTTTTTTTGTTTTTTTCCACCTACAGGTATGTTAAATTCTGTTGTTGTGGCTATGTTTCTGACTGACAGTCTGTCTAAACAGTGTCAGCAGTTATTAGTCCTTTCAGTTAAACTTGCCATGGTAGTTGAGTTTTTTCTCTTGGTGTTAAAAGAAACTACAACAAAAAAAAATTGCTTTTCCTGCACCTGGAAGATTTTCTTTGAAAGGCAAACCTGACATGTGCTTAACGCTCACTGTGACCAACTGTCAGAGGAAAAAGAAAAATGAAAAAATATGTGACTATCTGCCTTATCGCAAAACGTTTCGTCAGTAATATTGCTTTGAAAAACACTAAAGACATTCATTTACCTAACTTGGAGCAAAAACACAATTATTAATGACCCAAGACATAAATTAGACGGATCTGTCACTGATAAGAGTTTTTCTGCTGGCTCACGTTAAGTGTTTTGTTGCCACAGAGGAAATAAGCGTCTCTCAATGTTTTGTCTCCACAGATATTGCCCATACAGAGTCATCCATCAAGTGACTACAAAATATGGTGTCAAAGCGCATCATGTTGGAAGATGGCAAGCCCAATAAATGATGTCTTTAAAGCAGTCTATTCCAATAGCCTTAGTGAGTGATAGCTAAAAAACAGAATTAAGGTATGTTTATCACATGCTTAAAACCTTCTTTTTTAACTGTGACACTTTTCCAACTGGGCCATGATCAGTGATGGAATGTAACTAAATACAATTACTCAAGTACTGTACTTAAGCATTGAGTTAATTGTACTTCACGTGACTGTTTCTGCTACTTTATACTTCCACTCAACTACATTTTGGAGGAAATACTGTTCTTTTACTCCGCTACATTTACTCGATAACTTTAGATACCAGTTACTTGCAGATGCAGGCTGCAACAGAGCCAAACTAGCACATTTAGAAATTGATTTATTTCATCAGCTGTCAATTAAAAAAAAAAAGAAAAGAAAAGAAAGAAAGAGAAAAAATAGAAATAAACACTGATCATGAAATTCAGAGGAACACTGAATACTGGGGCCAGTATTTGGTCAGGTCAATAATTGGAGGACCCCAATACTGTCAGGAGATAACTTGGAGTGGGGCTTTAGAGCTTTTAATATCACTGGTCAATGCATGTTTTTACTTGAGAAAATTATGAATTATTTTTTATCCCCTCTATAAACTTCCTTATCCAGCTACATGTGTGTCATTATTGCGGTTGTTTTTTTAAGAGGGGGTGCTGTTCTTATCATCATTCACTTGGTAACGATGAAGCAGGAGCAGGCAAACTTTTTAACCTCTTGCCCTCTTGCCACTCTGGAAACTAATTTATCACCGTAACTCGGCGGTGAAAGATGAATTGGCAAAAACAAATGAGCTCAGCTGTTAAATTTCATTTCGCTAAAATCATCACAGAGGAATCCCACAAGCAATGTACCTAAGTGAATCTGATTATATCTCTCATTGTGCTGTCAACCCGGTGATGGAGAGTTTTGTGCAGAGGCAGACGAGGCAATCAAGAAAGATTTGTTGCTGTTTATGTATGTAACCACTTTTTTCTATTGCTATTGTGTCTTTTTCTGTGTGACTAAACCACGGTGGTAACAAAACACGTTGGCTCTGACACAGTTTTTAATGTTGTTAATTCAAATATTTTCACAACATTTCCAGTGTTATCGCATGCCCAGATCAAGAACATGTCAGGATTGATACAGAAAATGACAGCACTGGTGCAATTGGTATACAGAACACACAAATGACCAGAACCGTCTTCAAGCAATGCTTCATAACTCACAATACAAATGAAAAAGAAAAATACATTCACATAATGCTCGTGCACAGCTTTCTCATGAACAATTGAAAGCCACAAAGTAAGAGAAAAAAAGAAATGACAAGACAAAGAGGGAGAGGACAGGAAATCAAAGCAGTGATGAATTGAAATTCTTAAGGGTTTATGTCACTTCTTTTCCCCCTTTCCAAGCCGGGCTTTGTGAAAAGCTTGATTTTTGCCAGCTCTTTGAAATGACTTACTATATATTTATATATTTCTTCTTCTTTCAGAGAGAGGAATCAAATCACATGCTCTGTGGCATTATCCCCATAGCATGCTCCGGTCCGTCCAGGGAGATAACCCCCAGCAGACCTCCCTCCGCTTCTGAGGAGTGATTCCGCCCGCTGAGTAGATCCCCGTGCTCGGCTAGCCTTTAAACCTCTGATGAAAAGAACTGTATTCAGCCGAGCCAAACACACACAGATACAGGAAAGTCCGAGCAGATGTAGTAGGATAAACGCTCTCATCAGTCAACAACATTAACATCGCGCCACCCACTGCAGAGACCGACGACAGGCGATCCTACAACACAGTAAACACGGAAAACAAAGAAAGAGATTCCCCCAGCAGCGAGATATCACCATGTTAACAACACCGAGGATCCGCAGCCATCAATACGCAGCATCAAAAGAGACCTGCTGTTCTGTACAGATCAGCAGAGGTGCGATAGATGGAGACTGAATGGGATCAATACTGCTAAATAAAGAGCAGTTTATTTAGCAGTTTATTGTGTGCCTAGGTAAAACAAATGCAGTCTCATACATAGGGACATCACAAATTGGATTTCAACTCAGAAATTGTTCTAAACGAGCTTTAGATTTCAATCATTGAAATCAAAATGCAAGATCTGCAATCCACAGATAAACGAAGGTAGTCAGGAATGATCTTGAGATTGAACAGAATTGTGACCTTGAGGGAGTGGACAAAATAGGTTAACACAAATCGGTAGGGTTAATTGCACTGGAACCAAAATAACAAAAATGTAGCACCGTGCTAATTATGGAATCCAGCATTTTGTAAGTAGGTCCATACTAAGTTCATTTTTATGAGTCTATTTTTAGTGATTACTAAATCACTTTTCCAAAACTTTAGTATGCAGTTTCTTGTTTTTTGGTCTTATTTGGATTTCATTCTGTCTCCTAATGAACCAAAAATGATAAAGGCCTGTACTTTCAGCCACGCTGGTATAGCAACACATTTGCTTCCTTTGAAATCCAGTCCCCAAACTGCAATTAGGAGATGTTGTGAGAATGTTCTTCACACTCTGTATGTGTGATCTGCTTTGTATTGCAGATGAATATTATAACCTTCCATGCACCAAATGTGCCCAGTGTGTTTGAGAACCTTTAAAATACATTTTCATCTTATATACACCTGGACAAATGAATGTAAGGAGCACAAACAGGTAACACGCACAGACAGGAAACGCTGAATACTTCCATCCTGAGGAGCTTGTCACATTCATGACTCACCCTTGTAATAAACAAGTTTTTACCCCGATGTAGAGTGGTTTTACACTGTGAAGAGCAACCCTCACTAGCCACAATGAACTCCATCATTCCTTTGATGCCCCATGTTCGCTTCACACATTTAACATTTGAACAAGCTCTGTGCTCTCCGGGGAAAAAATGACATGTTGCTGGGTAAAACCAATTTGATACAGTGACTGTGTGGTCCCCAAACTGTCCATAATCCCCTCTCCCCTCCCCACACAGTCGCTCTCTGCTCACTCCAGTATTGAGTTCAAATGATTGACATCATAATAGGCTCAGCTAAATTATGATAGAGGTCAAATTAGAATTTAATCATCTCCCTTTTACCCCCTCTCCCCTGAGGGCAAAATGAATAAACATGATTTTGTACGAGACTGATGGGCTGGTTATGCAAAAACTGTGATAACTCTCTCAATTTTTCTCTTTTGTTACAGCTTCAAAGAGTGAATGAGCGAGAAAGAAGGGGGGGTAGTAATAAGGAAGTCAGAGATATGGAGATGAGGTTGGTGTGAGAGAGATACAGCCGTCGTCCAGCACTTCTGTTCCACATCAATACTGCGCCGGATTTGTCAGTCATGATTTCCAATAAAGCCCTACAATTTTGTCAAGACATTCTGGCCTTGAATCGTGGATAAAATGTACTTCAGCAGCAGTTCTATAGAGCCATTGACTGTATAAAATATGGATGGATCTTTCTGGTCAGTTTTTAGTTGATGCAAAAGTGCCTGTATTCTTTCTAGTTGCCCACAGAGCAACTGCAAGAAGCAAGTTTGATTGTATGTAAGCATAAGAGAAAATGGCCCCACTTCTTACTTGGTTTATTACCCCAGTAAACAGTTTCTTAATGAGTTTAAGTTCTCAATCTCTAGTGTCAAGCGTCTTTCAGTAGAGCATTTTAGAAATTATAGTCCCATTTTAAGTCAAATAGACAAAGTATGGTATACCTGTGAGACTGACAAGTCGCTATCACAGCATGTCATTGAGGTCTCATGTCCAATCAGGACATCCTTTCCAGCTCCCTCCATCTTATCCAAATATGGTTACTTCTGGCCTTCAATGAACCAAGACAGTAACTCTCATAAGGCCAAATTTAAGCTTTAAAAAGTCAGAGCAGAAGCCAATGAGTGAGATAATGGTAATTTCCTAAAATCATCCAGTGGGATCTGTTTAAAAAGCCATCATTTGTTTTTTTAATCATGACCTTGAGAACTACTGATTTTTATCCAAATTTAAATGTGAAACTTTGCTTGAAACCTTCTTGGACTTCAGTTCGCAAATAAATTTAACCAGATTGCGTTTGGAGTTTAGCATGGAGTTACAACCCAAAGTAAAAATTTAAACATAATAATAATAAATGTAATGTAATTTAAAGTCAATTTAACCCACATGATAAGCTTTACATGTGTTTTTCTCTTTTCGCTGCACAGGGTATTGAATACCAATGTGTGACTTGTGATCTTGAAAGTAACAGAACAGCTCTGTACTTTATGGACCGACTCTGCCCAAAACTCTTTTAATAAAGCATTAAATTAATTACTCAGCCTCGTTCCAGTCCTCTAAGCCAACACCCACATCTTAAATTTTGTGAAGGAATTAATAGGTCTGGTGTTGCTCTCATGTGCAAAGATAAGAGCCAAAGTCCTCCCCTGCTTTTCAGCTAACGCCTCTGTTCCGCTGGCCTCGGCCAGACAGTGTGTGTTCTGATGGAGGATGTCTTTCATCATCCTTTGTAAGAAGCTGTAATAACAATAATAGGGCCACATGAGGCATCATGGTGCAGCAAAACAACAGACTCTGGTAACTCCTTTAATGTCATCTAATTTTAGAATTCCTGCACATGCGTTAACATTGCTTTAAGCAGCAAGATCGATTGTGCATGAGCAGCACTATACCCCTCTAACGTCAATCCTAGAGCAAGGGAAGTCTGAGATTGGGATAGTTGGGATGCTTGGATGAGTCATACACCAGACTTTCCCTCTGGAGACCAGGCTATGTGTTGCTGGAGAGTTTTAGATAGTCTTGTTTTGAAGTAATGTTACATAAGTAAGTTAACCTAACCAAACTGCCGTATTTTCACAACAGACCAAAAAATCCAATGTAAACTATTTTTCAGCGAGCTATGTTTTGGAAAAAGTCTAACCAGAGGCAATTATGTGATATTGTGATTAGAGGGGTAGTTAAGGGCATCATCGTCTGAAGCTGAAGGCCACAGGCAAAGCTTTCTCTGTATACTTGCTTAGATTAATGTTTGCTGCACGCCGGCTAAAGCAGCCTCAATGTGAACTGAAAATTGTGTCAAAACAACAGGGTATATTAGCGTCTTTAGACAAAATCAAACCCTTCCCCCAAAGAAAACAGCTAAAAACAATCTATGTCAAAGTGATGAATGTAAATGTAACAAAATGGCTATTGAGTCTCAAAAAATTGTATATCCTCAATAAAATGAATCTATCTATCCTCTATCATATCTGTATATTTTTGAGCAGTTTCTTGAAAATCGTTAGCAAGACTGTGGATTTTATTACTATTAAAAAAAAATGTGCTTTTTAAAACACCTTTTTGCTTTCAATGGGTGTGAAACAGAATATCTAAGTGTAAATCTTTTTTTGAAGAGTAGCAGTATCCTCCATAGAATGAGAGACTCTACAGTGGTGCAACGTCATAGGTCTCATGTGCAAAGTCCATACTGGGCAAACACAGAACAATCTGAGTCTGGTAATAACAGTCTTCTATTCTACCCCCACCAGACAGCTGGATGCAATAAGGATTATGGAACGGAGGACATACTTGTTTTGTTGTCGAGGCTCTCCTACTTTGGAGGATGAGTATTTGTCTGCAGTGTCGTCCGATCCACTTAGAGGCGGGAAACAAATACCGGCAATATATTTAATACCCCCCGAGATCATGTCGCAGCAGGCCCGAGGCACCCAATCGTTCATAGGGGCTCACAGGCTGCACAGGAAAATAAATAAATAATTCAATATCAAAAAAGGAATGGAGCATTATGCTTTAGTGGGCAATAAAACATGTGGCGTGTCAGGGATGGCGGCTGCTGCCCACAGAAAGAAGAATACCCATACGGCTATGTGTGTGGTGGCGAAGGGAGAACACCAGGAGCCAAGGAAAAGGGAGATATAAATTTTCACGGCAAATGAACTCCCCCATCTTGGCTTGCTGAGTGCACAAAAGGCCACTGAGGCGATTATTTCTGGGCTCCACCTCAGACCCTTGGAGTTGGGATGGAGAAACAGGCTTGTCCTCTCTAGTGAGTACAGCCTCTGAAGGGCAGAAGCCCATGGAAGCCATGTGAGTCAAGTCATTTGGGTTGAATAATGCTGCAATATAATTAATGTGAGTGATGCTGGTGAAACAACTGAAGCTGCAGTTATCATACAGGCTTCTCTCACGTTTGTATAGAAATCTGCTGCGACGAAAAACCTTGAACCATGGGAAAGTTAATCACACCTAAGAGCTAATTACATTCCAAACGCACTGACTTTCACATTGAGCAGAGCACCTATGTGATGGGCACATAGAACACGGTACATCTGAGTTGGCAAGCATGTCTCTACGTCCACCCGCATATACTTTCATTATTTCGAGCGCAAATGCAGAGGCAATGCAAGGCAGTACTCATTAAGCCTGTTAGGAAGCCTCCAGATGGCTGCTTGATTAACAAAAATTATTTACAAAAATAGCAAATCGTAGCTGCTCAAGATCCACTAGTGTGATGCTGGAAGTGTAAACGCACAATATAGAACTGCTTTCATTTGAGAAGGAAAAAGAATGAAGGGACACCCAATTATAAAACAATCGACTGCTTGCAAGAACAAAAGGGAATGCAGCGGCTTGACCCCGCTGGAGATAAGCCTATTTATAGATGAAGGACTCCAGAGTCAAGGTGAAGGAGAAGCCTGGTAACGTAAGTGACTGGTGCACAAATCGGTCACAACAACATTGCCTTGTGTTCATGAAGAGAAAAATCTTGGGGTGTTCTCATTGAGGACAAGTAAGATTCACACTAGCCTTAAGATTAAAGGAAAGGTTCACCCAACAATGACCATTTTGTTGGCAGCTGTAGGATTTTGTCATGCTGTTCTAAGGATCGAAGTTAGTAGTTTATAAATAGTTTTGTTTTAGCTTTAAACTAGAAAAAGATTGAAGACATAAAAAAAGAATTCATTCAATTCAATTCAATTCTGAATTCATTCTAATTTTGGGCAAACTTAAGCTTTATTGAAAGCTGAACCTTGATGAATACATCTTTTCAGAGGGAAATGAATACAAAGTGTTTTTAGTCCTTCAGTTTAAGAATATAGGATTGAGGGAGTGAGTTAGGATTTAAGTAGCTGTGGGACTTTGTCAGGTCGGAATGAGGATCAAAGTTAGTTGATGGTTTGGGTTCAGCTTTAGACTAGAATAGGACCTAATTAGCACTGGATTCGCGCTTGTGCTTGCGTGGAAAGTGCAATAGGAATTAGTTGAATAACTGAATGTTGTCAGTGATAAGATTTCCCAAGTATGATATTACAAGGACTTGGAGGCACTTGACAGCTTAACTAACTGACTAAATATGTCCAGTAGCCTTCAAAAAGACAGAAAACCCCAACTGGCTGACTCATTTTAAGTCACTCTGGATACGAGTGCCAGCTAGATGACTAAAATGTAAATCTTCTAAACGTACCACTCCTCTGACGATAAAGGGGGTTCTGACTTTGTATTCACTAAGCTGAATGAAGCAGTTTGACCTCAGTGGAGATAAACCTATTTATAGAGAAAGCAATATCAAGGCTCTAAGACGGAGCTTAGCAACAGGCGCTCCAAGCAACTTTTTAGTTGCTAAGGCTTCATAATGAAGGTAACTGACACGGCGCTCATGAGGGATAAATCCAGCTAGGATTAGTTACGGTATACAGAAGACAACACTGCAAATCAACAGCAACCACTTAAATTGTGAAAAGTGGCAGCAGTGGCATTAGAAAACGCAGCAGTAGTATTCACAGCAGCAGTAGTACTCAAAGTTGTAATGTAATGCAGAGTGAAAGTGACAATTTGTATTTGGTCCCGACTGAAATATCTAAATAACGTTTAGATGAATTTCTTACAATTTTTTACGTACATTCATGGTCCCCAGATGATACAGCCTAATAACTTAGGTGATCCTCTGTCTTTTCAATGTAGAAGGATACATAATGCTTTCTCCTGGCTTAAAGCTGAGGGTAGATGTTTTTTATGCCCCTATTCTTCTTCTGTAGGATCTGCACTGTGACGAAGCCTGAAAACCCACACTCAAAGATTTCACATATCAGTGACAGACACCATCATTACACCAGACAGGTATTGCTTCGACCAACCGTGTACTTTGCTGTGGTACAAAATTTATTTTAGGGGGCAGATATTTCATTGCAAATGTTGATGTTAATTGGACATGGAACGGAAAATGTTGAGGAAGTTTCCCATAGAATAAGTTGCAATGTTAGCCTCTGAAGTTATTGCATGCACTGATAACCGAGCGGAAATGAGAGGTCAGACAGGGACTGATCCCAGGAGGACCTGAATATGTTATGGGAAAAGCGATGGGTAGGTTTGGCCACACAGGTCAACAAGGTTTGTGTATTTCTGACCTTTGCTTGGAAAGGAATTAAAGCAATGATATCGCCCGTAGTCTGAAGTTCTTGACATTAGTAGTGTCAAAAGGTGCCTGCTTGAGGAGCTGCTCTCGCTGAAGTTATTAATGAGTAACTCCAACACAGCTGGTACTCTGCCAGATGCAACTGAGAAGGTGATGGGTTGAGAGGCCATTTGGGCCCTCTGTTAAGTGATGCAGGTTTCAAGACTTCAAAGGAAGAGAGGAAACAAAGAGGTTAAATGAAGCGGTGACAGAGGAGTTGATGCAGTAGGAACAGAAGTTTGGACTATTGTCAAACTTCCTCTTAAAGTAGGTTTGGAAATATTTCAAGAGAAATTAGCAAATGCATATCTTCATTGGGTTAGAAGCAGATGGTTGAACTTCAACAGCATTTTGTCAGAATTTTGCAGGTTGTATTAATTGTTGCAGAGATAAGTTGCACACAGCTGTCTATAAACATCACCATTCTACACAAGTAGTCCTTCTTAAACTGAGTGCAGTGTTAGTGTTTTTGTCTTTAAAGGTTAAAATTATGACATGTATTACTAATGCGTACAAGTGTAAGCATCAGTTTCATTAAAATGTTAAGACACCATCAACCTAAATTCTTGAAATTTGTACTTATTTTTCTCCCAAATGTCACTTATTAGGGATTCTCACTGACAACACTCTACTATATTAGCGGAATTTTGTTTCACTTGGGGTCATCGTTCATTTATCATCTCCCAGATACACTGTAAATCGTATATCTGCTTATCTTAACAGAAACAATATAACTTGGGGCCAAGTGGCCTTCACCAAGGCACCAAACCCCATATCGGTCCTCCACTCATTTCATGTTGGCATGAAAATATATTTCAGTGTAAAAATGTCTCCATGTAAAGCTAAGCCATACAAATATACAGCTTAAAGCAACAAAAACAGAAAGGCTTATTGTGTACTTTCTTTGTACTGAACTTCATAAAAACAGAGACATTAAAATGTGTATTGTTCAGCTCGAGTCTTTTACGTTGCACAGAACATCAAATCAATCCTGGAGTAGTTGCCTGGCAGTAGTGGCTCCAAGTTGTATTTGTTTGTTTTGATGTTGTCGCTGTCTGTCCATAAACCAATATGAGAAAAATCCATAACTTTTTTTTTTTTGTTTTTTTTTTACCCCAGCAGAGCAGACAAGTCACAACACTTGGAAAAAATATAAGAGAATTGAGTCTCAGACAGCCACCTTGGCAATTTCCTCCGAAGTACAAAAGGTATTTCCTAAAGTACAAAAGGTAACAATCTCAAGAAAAATGGAGGCTCTTTCTCTGTTGTCTTATAAATGTCTCAGTATCCTGTTAGTACAGGCGACATGTTCTAGAGGCAGAGCATTATAATGCTTCAGGTGAGCGCCATATTTAAGTGTGTGTGTGTGTGTGTGTGTGTGTGTGTGTGTGTGTGTGTGTGTGTGTGTGTGTGTGTGTGTGGATGTGTGCACATCGTAATTTTCGCATCCTCAGTAAACAGGCGTAATTTAGCTTTTATGTGTTAATCAAGGCTTCCAGTGAGCTCCAACATGATTTTAACTGTTGATCAAAGTTGAAGTTACCAAATTAATTCAGTCCAATAAACCGATAATATGTCATACAATGCTGAAATTTACAGAGGTGTTTTATGGATTTGTGGTGTTTTGAAAAGATATTCTTCATTTTCCATGTGAATGCCAGTGGGTGGTTGTCAAGTTTTTGGCCTTCATGTTTCGCAGACTCCAGATGTGGACCCCCACAGGGCCCCTTGCTCCATTTTCAGCCCTGATCTTCAACCAACTGCTGGGAAAAAAAAAAAACTCCTAGCGGGAACCTGAGAGCAGGTGCCCTTTATGAGTCACATTTACGGAGATTATTCCATTCAATTTGAAGCAGTACGAGCCCAAATCTCCTCCTACACTGAACCTTCATTTCGAGACTCTTCGGAGGGACTCAAAGAGATCTGTGATGTAGACCCCTGAGATGAATTTAGGTCTCCAAACCGAAGACACAAGTAAAGTTTCCAATTTTAACTCATTTGGGTATATGAGAAATCGCACACTTTCAAATGATGCATAAACTAGCAGGTCCCAAACTGATTTTTTTTTTTTTTAAAACAAAGAATTAGCTGTAAATTTAGAATATTTGTCTAATAATAATGAAAATGCAAGTATATGACAAGATGCACTTTTACACAGCATAGAAATTGACGTTAGCTGAGTTAATCACAGGGAATGACAAGCCTGCTAATCTCCACAAAAGCATTACTCTACAGGAGTTTTTATTCACTTTTCCACAAGCAAATCTACTGACACCATGAGTGCTGATGCTGGAGCGTCTTACTTTTGGTTTTGACGCACAAACATTGTGGATGTCCACTAAATTGTGTTTCTGTTTACCCACATCTTTGAATATATGCCTCTTAAATCATTTTCAAAGCACACAGGTTTACATGTACAACTCCTTCGAGCATATGCTAGACAAGATCATTTCATGCCTCACCTTCAAAACCCTACCTGAGTAACAAAGTGTAACCTGCAAAATACATTGAAAATATGACCTCATATAAGTTTTGTCGTGGCTGCAATCTCGTCCTTATTATTACGTTTATATACCAACATGGTTCTGGACAATTCCAGCCTGAATATGTCTAATCAGCCACATAACTGCAAACACCTGTGTTTGATTTGGTGAATTCAATAAGGAACACAACTGTGCTCAAAGAAATTCTTGATTAAATGTACCTGCTCTACACAAGAAAACAACCAAAATGCAAGAATCTCAGCACGCCTTCAACGCACTTCCATCCACCTCCTCCACTGCAATACATGTGTTTAGGCTGCATTGTTCTCTAATCATGTCCTCTTCTGTCGTCTGGGTGAAGTGGGTTGATTTCTATATGACTGTAGTGGCAGCAAAGAGGGGAAACAGATGCTTGTGCAGTCCTCCAGGACTCCTCATGGAACATAATAAAGATGCCATCTGACAGTTTGTGCTGTCAAACCACTGCTCTGTACACAGCTTCTTAACTCCGGTCCCCTGGTGTTTTGTTGTGTTTGAATGTAAGTAGAAGAGGCACGTTCTCCTAAGAGGGGATTCACGAGACACGGTGCAGCATGGGAAACAGTTTTTCTTTGAAACCTTTCGGCTTTTCTTCCCGCACAACATGCCTTTAAAGTGTTCAACGGGGTACTGTAGAAACATACTGTACCGTAGGTAACACTGAGTCTCACATGGCCGCAGCTCCTGTTGGAATCGTCTATAAACAGCATGGAACAAATAAAATGGCAGGGCTCGAAGCATCCATCTGGATGTGTTACACCTACAACACTTTGACGAAGCCTCCAGGCCTGTGCACTAATGAGGTGATAAAGTACAGGGAGATGAGGGGGAGGGAAGTGGGTGTGAGGGCAGGGTAAAATCACAAGGGTTCCCACATGTTATCTGCCCCTAAATCCATGTCAGATGAGATGCTTCACAGTGGGGTACCTACCGCTGGAGAAAATCTATACTAAGAAAGGCAGGAGGCTCATCATTTCCTCCACCTCTGCATCTTTCATCCAGAAGGTACTCACACTTGAGATACCTGCAGCACATGATGCACATCGCAAACATTCACTGTCAGTGTAGTAATGAAGTAGTGTGACACTCATACATGGCTTTGCAACAAAGGGTGTTTTTTTGGCACATGGATTAGCACTGACACCGGATTTTCAGCCACAAGTGCAGCATGGCTCTGTGGATTGCAATGGAAATATCCTGAATTAACGTCTGTTGGATTGATAACCATGAAATCAGAGGTTGAACCAGCTAGCTGACATCTGTCGTTAATAGTGAGATGTTTTGTCAAACTGCTCGATGGATTAAGGTGCACTTTTGAGCAGATATTGTTGGTCTAACATGCCTAAGCCTTACTTGTCATCACCTGCATCACCTGATTAAAATGAAATGATTGAAAACACTTTGGTTTATCTATCAAACAGTTTGGTCTTTCTACACAATCAATTCTCATTACTTTTGATCCTGTTCTGTCCCTGTGAGTTTATTTTATGTGCTTGGGTTAACGAACTGGAACAATCGAGAATGTGTATGGCCTTAACCTGAACCCCAGTGTGCCTGAATTGTCTTCTGCAGTGTCCACTGTCACTGAGACACCCTGCACTGACTGCTCACTGCTCTGCATTTGTTCCAGTTCAGGTGAGCATACAAATGCAGTAAGACACCACACCAACACACCTCACGGAAGAAGGGTTATCATTCACTGCCCCTCATGGTCGAAACAAAGTTATCCACTGTTCTGCTGTACGCCAACTTTCTTGTGCTTTGCGTCCTCTTCTCTTAGCATCTATATCTGACAGTTTAATATTACTGTGACGTGAGGGTTCGGTGTGTGGTGGTTTGAGCACGAAGAGCAAGAAGAGCAGGATGGAGACAGATAATTTCCTTAAGCAGCATGTTACTTCTTACCGCAGTTCAGCTTCACAACAGCAACACTTCCTTTTGCTGACTCACATGTGTCTGAACAAACCAATCAGAAGCTAGAGGGACTGAAATGTATGGGTAAATGTATGGCAACACAAAAGGTACCTTCAACACATTTATTGTAGCTGTCTTGTCTGTGCTACTGAAAATATGTAAATATGTAAACATGAATAATAGTTCCCTGGGTAAACATTAACAAATGTTTTAATAAATTAACTCAATAATGAATTAACTTCTAAACTTTACATTAGTAAAGAACCACCTCCTTGGTGCTGGGTAACCAATCAAAAGAAGGATGTGACCATCAATTACTATAGATATATGCGTTTACTTGTAGACATGTGCTATCATCTTTCATGAATCCACAAGATATTAAAGACAAATCTAACTACCCTCAGTCACATAACTGCTTTGTCTACCTTTCTTTACCTCTTAGCTTTGCAGCAATGCTGCCTGTATCTCTTCATTACCTTCTGTGCTCCTCGGTTTAGCAGCAGTATGGTCTTTATCTCCTTAGATTTTTCAATTAATCAGACGTGCTTCATGGCTCATTGGCCAGTGCTGGGACCCATAACATTTATCTGAGTTGAAGGGAAGTGAGACAATCCACAACACCAACGGAGGATAAGATGTAATCAGTGGAAAAGAGGCACTTTTATCAGGCGTATGGTACAATGGTATTATTACAAGAGCTGTGAAACTGAAACTATGAAACAGTGGCACTGTGTTCATGAGTGTAAATTTGTTGACAGCTCATTTAGTTCAATTATGATGCTTTGTGATACCCACACCCTTCATGCCACTGGTTTACTGCACAATACAAGTGACTGACTGTCCGCTGTCTCTTGGTCACAGCGTGGATTGTTCTTTCCTTTCCATTTATTTCCTCTGAAACAACAGGTTTCTCACACTTGTGTTCAGCAGGGGGTAAAATCACATCTGGAGATAAACAGGGTCAAAGTCACAACATAGTGAGAGATGGAATAGGGAAAAATCTATTGTGTTGTTTGTTAGTGGGAAGTACTGGGCAGCCCCTGTTTCCTGTGCAGCCATCGATCGGGGCGTGATTAATGAAGTTCCTGCCAGAAAGAGGGATTCATACATGTCTTCTTCCCATCCAGGCCATCAATGGCCACTTGTTGAGTCCTCAGTAATATAGGTCTGAGGTCTATGTATTCCCTCTAGTTCTTTATTAAAGATTCCTTGCATGTTACTAGGCGCATGAGTCTTTTGTTGTTGTTTTTTGTATTATTTCTCTTGTGTGACAGACACTTGATTAATGATTGGATCTTCCTGAATGTGTATGACTTTCAAACAGATTATGAAACCTGTGAACATTTCATGTACTCACTTAGGTAGCAGAGCGCTATAAGTAAACTTAATGGTGCGAGAGAGGTAACAATTTTCTGTGCATTATGATAAAGTAATCGAAGCACAGCGCTAATGTTTGCTACCGTGCTGAGCAGCCTCGTGTGCCCTTGTGTGAGTACAAATGGTTCAGAGAGAATCTACACAGCAGAAACCATTCTTTTTTAATGCATTATGTCTAAGTGACATTTACTCTTTAATGTACAGAACTGTCTTTAGCCTTCACTACTGGCCGCTGACTGCACAGTGTAATTGAAAATACAAATCACTGATCTACAAAAAACCTATTTAGCAAATATAATCGCGCCCGACCGATCACAAACATGTTTACACATTGCCAGATGCCAGCATTGCCAGATGTATGATAATTAATGGATTTTTATGTTAATTTTTCCCTGCGATAAACAATGCAAAATTGCCATAATGTACAATAATTTGACTATTTTATGACACTAACATTAGTCGTTAATTAGTTAGTCATTAAAGGTTAGAAAAAATTACACATTCTGACTTTTGTACACCAATTTTCCCCCAAAATACCTCTGGTGCGATTTTTTAACGTTTTCCATCTAGCAACAATGCAAAACATAAAAAGGATTTTGACAGTGGATCTTACATGATGAAGCAGATTTAATTATAGACAACAAAATTAAATTGATTCATGTCAATAATAATGTGAGAGTGTAGGTTTTCTCTGACACATTTCTTGCCCAAGACGGAGGTTTGATCAGACATTCGTTTTCGTTCTCGGTGCCTTAAGTGAAGCTGTGCTCCTCGTCCGACATTCACCTCCTCCTGTTAACTTGTCATGCATTTTTCTCTTACACAGAATTTAAATTGGTTCATTATGTTTCAGATATCTGGGTTATCTTCTCTCATCCGGAGTGACCTTCCTAATGTGAAACAGTCTCTAAAACCTCAAGGCCACTCTGTTGCAAGTTTCAGGTTTATGTTAAAAGCAAATGTGGTCTCTACCAGATCACTTGAAACCATCCTGTAACCAGTTGCTTGCAGAATGAAAGGGAAGATGGCGCCATCTGGACATGTTCTGAAAACCCTCTCAAGCATAACACACAGCACATGGTACTCAAACACATTGAGCGACTCAGCAAGTATCTAACACCAAACCCTGCATACGTGACAGACACCCTTGTGAGATGATATCCCAGCACAGAGTTCTTATCCTTTGCTGTAACTTTCCAAACACATGCCTTAGTTGTAGTTAAGAAAAGTTTTTTTTTTTTTTTTTCCAAACTCCTCCAACTGCTGTAGCTTCATCCCCCTGAGGAATGCCAGCGAACAAGAAAGAGCCAAAGGATCATTGTGCATGAGCAAAAAAAATTGCTTCAGAGCGAAAGTCTAAAGCTAAAAGGCAATGCAGCTCAGGCTAAAAATAGACAGTATCTACCAACCTTCACCTCAGAAGAAAGTAGAAGAAAAGAGGAGAGAAGGAGGAAAGAGCTCATTCGATCGGATTGGACTTGAAAAAGAGGCAGTAAAACTGAGTGTGCAGGAAATGAGGCAAAGTTTTTGTGTGAAGCGCTAAGAGTTAAGCTCCTCCACCGGGACACAGTTTTCGTTTGAGGTTTTTGCTGGAAGAAAAATAAAGTGCCGCCTGCTCCATTATGAAAAGCATATTTCACAGGACCGGGCGACTGCTATGCACATGGACACCTGAGCGCCGACTGTCAGGATGGCGTGTGCTCGCAGTTATTCTTGACATGCAATCTGACAGGATGTCACAGCTCTTGCTTACTGATTAAAGCTGGTTAGAAAACAGAATTAACACTTCAATAAAAAGGCTGGTTGAAGGACATTCTTATCCATTATCTATTTCAAATATGTCTATGTACTTACAATTATGCAATTATGCCTTAATGGCTGGTGGAAACTATAGAACTTACTGTTTCTGGCACCAGTTGAACCTTAAGTGATAAAACTAATGTCTATATCATTTTCAGTGACAGAGCTGTGGTTGAAGTGGCTGGAAGCAGTTGAAAGGACAGTCCTCTCAAAATCTTTTTTGCGCTGTCAATCTGTTTATCCATCTAGATTGTTTTGGTAGGATTTGCCAAGTTCTGGAGATTATTTTCTGCCTTCTCTTCAACACAATAGATGGCACTAAGCTTGTGCAGCTGATCATGGCCTGGTTACTCAAGATAATCCACAGACCTGGTTGTGTACAGTTTAAACAGGAGAAACAATATATTTGTGCACCAGAAATATGTTGATCTGTCTAACGGTAACTGTATCACTGAAATAAAGAAAAAAGTTACTTTTAAAGATATTTTGTGTTGCATGCATTTAAATGCTGATAACCCTAAAAATGACCCTATGCTGAAAATAAAAGCAGCTTAATACAGACCACAGCAAAACTGTTGCAGCCCATAAACCACATGGAGAGACTTCACTCCTTTGCCAGATTTGAGCCACAAGAAGGCCATAGCATGGCCACATGTCAGCCAAGACCAAACAGAACCAGGACTGGTCCAAATTTGGGCCACAGTTCATTCTAGTCTGGTGGCCCAGGAGAGGACCGCCAAAGAGACAAACAGGATAGGACCACCACAGTACCAGGGGAGGGAATCTGGATTTCCTGTCTCAGCATAACTTCGACATCTAGAGGCAGTAACTGAGTGAAATAAGAGTGAATGGTGAAAAGTCTGTATAGGGAGGAAGTTGGTATGGACGGAAAGGTTAAACAAACACAGGACTTTCATTCAGGAGACCACTGTTTATGTCCAGTGTGAAACCACTTTAACGGAGCAACATCTGTAATTTTCTTCAAGGTAATAGCGTGTATTTAATTGGCTGCCTGTTCCTATAACTTCCTGGAGAACACTCAGAGCGCGAGGAAGGAGTCGGTGAATGTGACTATAAACATATTGTGAGCCATGTCAGGTAGATTTTCATCGGCAAGACAACAACTTATGATCCCGCACCGCTCCCATCTTTTGTTATGACTGAGCCGCAGAAGTAACAAACTGTGTGTGTGGGGGTGTGTAGAAGATTATTTCACCAGTTTTATGAAGAAAAAAAAAGGTAGGCAATTTCAGAATAAAAATGACACAAGTCATCATCGTTTGTACTTGGCTTTCACCTCACATCAGTCATGATGTGCTGACACAGAAAGCGAGGATCTGAACAAATTCTGAACCTTGAAATAATGAGGACAGTGTAGAGCAGATGTAGAAACTCTGGGAGGTGTTTCATGTTTGCTGTAAGCTCGGTGCGGCTTCACATTGCATGCCTGTGTGTTACATTTCACCAGCTCGCTCCTTGTCATCTCTCACCTTGTCATGAACCGATATCATGGCTTCCTCTTAGTGGCTCGTGACACGTAATAAATTGAAGTGAAACATGTCATGTTGAAAAAGCCTCCTCCACGTCGGTCTGGTTTTGTTCTTTATCTCAACAGCAGACGGCGGGCTGGGAGCTGCTGTGTGGCATCGCTGTGACAGGCAGCCTTGCCAATGAGCTAGTGCCAACCAGGCTCATTATTCCCCCCCAACCTACTTTGCCGCCTTGACAAATGTGTCTGTCTTGTGTCTTCCATTTCATAGGGAGGCCCAGAGTTGTCTAACTCATCAGCCAATAAACACACAAGCCTGTTGTGAAGTGGTCTGTTGTAGATGGATTGTCACCGTATTTCTGATCAATTGGCAAGCGTTCTTACATCTTCTCATCATTATGGAGCGAGGATAAAGGACAGGAGTTACTGAACATTATAGTTGCTAGAATATTTAAAATACATCTACACAATTAGCCAAGGGTTTGTGATAATAACATCTATCAAAGAAGATTTTATCTCTGTTTGTCAATCTCTTGGTTAAAGGACCCCGATCACTGTTTTTTTAAATTTTCTTTAACTTTACAGTTTTTGACATTCGTGTGAGGTTGATATATTTGCAAGTTGAGTTGTGATATCAGCTCTGTGCCACACTCACCCCCTTGTAAGGAAGGCCGTTTCGATGGTAACAGCTTAAGGGACCACAGACTTCCTTTTCCTGCTAAAAAATAAGAAGAGCATTGAGCTCATACCATTCATTCTAACTGAATTAGTTTCAATCATTGTATTTATGTAATCAGTGTAAAATAAACCATGTCCTCTGCTGTGAGCAGTTGAGAGCATGCCTGTGCTCATGGACGTGAGGCTCACATTCATGACAGTACTGGATGTAAACACTGCTGGCTGTCAGCTGTCTAAAAGTCCCTCAAGTGAGCTCTACTGAGAGCAGGCCGTTTCTGTGCCTGCACCTTTAAATGCTAATGAGCTCTGTCTGTCAACACCTGCCTTGCCTGCTACAGGCCCCTCTCAGGGAGAGGATGCGGTTTACCCTAGCAGTAGCATGCGCTAATGTTTACAGTGGCTGCATTGCTACAGCTCACCAAGATGCAGCTGTTCAACCATAACAGTTTGACCCAGAATCAGACCCAGAGGGAGAGGCTCCTGAAGAAGTACAGACTCTGTGGCTGCAGCAGGACGTTTCAGAATGGTTAGTGTGTCTGAATATGTTACTTAGTTTGTCCATATGTGTTGTTACAGTTACTACCATGTAGCTAATTGCTAACAGCTAGCGAAAGCTGTGTAGTCTCCAAAGCAGTCCCCAAAATCCTGGACACTGTTCACATCGTCTCTGTCTCCAGTCTGCATGTTTCCAGACTTTTTACTGTGACAACCAATAATATCATTAACATTAAACCTGTTTGCATAGTGGACCGAAGCGAAGCTAACTCGTTAGCCAATTTCAAGCTGATTTCACCATACTCGCAGGCAACTGTAAATACTATCAAACTGCAGTGACACTTACCTGTGACTCGGCTGCAGTTGCTGGGTCCAGTATGGTTGGGACTGATCCTTTTATGATGGTCAGTGTCGAGGCAAAGCCAGCTTTGTACTGACCCTTGTTACTGAGGCAGTCCGACGTGAAGTAGTTAGCACACACATACAAACTAACAGGAGGCCTAGCCTGTCGTTAAAAATAAAGGCAACCACTTTCTCTTTTGTTGTTCTGTAGCTGGGACAGAATATAGGCACTGATGATGATTTTTACAACCAACAACAGAGCAATTTGCATGTCTAGCTCTGAGCGACAACATTGCGAAACACTGCTATCTTACCACTGGACACACCGAACTGCACCTCGACGATGAATGCCCCCCTCTTGGATATATCCTATCCACGCAGAGGAGGTCGGCCTATGAACATCTCTCCTTTCATTACATAACGACAGGAGCTGAATCAGAACAGCCTGTAGGACCACCGTTTTACCAGTAGGTGGGCTGCAGAGACCATGCAGGGCTTGTTTGCTTTCCTCATTCTAGGAGTTGGCAGGCTCAGGGAGAACCAGCTTATATATGTAGACACCAGAGAAAACTTGTTTTTCATAATATGGGACCTTTAACGTGTCTGTTGCTCCATCACTGCAGATGTTGCCGATAAATGCTCCAGTCACTGATGAGTATGATTGGATCGAGGATTTTTTTTTTAGGTTTATGGTCTTTTAGGTTTTTCCTGTAATGAGCTGTATTACCTGGCGGGCCCACAATAAGAGCTAAGACACCTTCTCAGTCTTGACACATTTACTGGTCTTGGTCCCTGTAGTGGTGAGAGATAATTGAAATGCTGCTTTGGCTAGAGCAGTGGTGGCTGTGTCATGACAAGTTGCTGTTAATTTAAAACACCTTCTGAAAAGGTAATCCCATATGTGTGATATGCCGGGTTCATGTTGGTGAACTGAACGTGTTCAAGTGAAAACACGGTGGAAAAGCCTCATGGCATGAGTTTCCCCCAGCTGCCAGTGTCAGCCAGAGCATAAATGTTGCTAAATGTACATTTTAATATTTCTGAACAGGGAAGCATAATGAGTAAGTCCAGTCAAGTAACTGTGTCAGTTGTGTCTTTCAAGCTAAGGTACATAAGTTATCCTAGAAGCATTTTTGTTATACTTGTAGAACATAGCTTATCATCCTGAGCCAGGAATCAATAAACTAAATGCTCTTAAAACAAACATTTAAAAAAAAAAAAAACTCTGGCACAGGCTACCTGTCTGTCTACAAACACACCCACCTGCCTGTGTTTACTTGTGCTTGAGGCTAAGCAGATGTAAAGTTATTGCGAAAGCTGTTAGCGAGCTGGTGGCACAAAAATGGCGGTGGAAGTACAGCCAAAATGTATCAATACTTACATACTAGCTTGACAGCAGTGATCTCTATAAAAAGTTATATTCATTATGATGATGTTCCATCTTTTTATACATTTATACATACACGTGAGACCTGAGGTGGTTGCACATGGTGTCAGCAACACCCTCCATTAGAAGCTAACGCAAAGCACACAACACCTGAGCCAAAGAACAGAACTGTGATGCCAGCAACAGCCTTGTTCAGCTTTTAATGTTAGCACAAAGCACACAACCCCTGAGTCAAGCTAACCCGGTTAGCACAAAGCACACACCTACAACAGCAAGGAGTAACTTCCATGCCGGGTAGCCTTTTCAGACTGAGGTACATTTGTGATGGCTATTTTGCTTGTGTTTAGATGACTGTGGCCGTTTGGCATTTATCTGAGTTGTTTATTTATGTCTTTATTACACAATGCTTAGACGGCTTGTGGGACACTGTGGTGGAACAGGGCAGCTGTTGTCAGTGTAATCAGGTGTTGCGTAGTCATGTGTTTTGGAGGAGAGGCTCTGGAGCGAGGGGTTGGTATTTTTGAATATTCCCAAAAACTTTGCATGACCATCTTAGTTTCTACAATCTTACCAGCCCCAGCTTTGAGCATTAATGCTCTGGTTAATAAAGTAAGACAGTTCTGGTTCATCATTTGCCAACACAGGCTCTTTAAATCAATCATAGTGAACCATCTCTCTGTGAAATGCCTTACCTCTGCTTTGAAGCACATCCATACTTAGATAAAAAACAAAAGTACAAAAAGCTCTTTCAATGAAGGTCATAAACCCGGCAGGCATGAAGAAGCATTGTGTTTTATAAATGCTACACAAATAATCAGGATAAGAGCTCAGCAAGAATGGTAATGTGTGATATGACCGTGTCTGAAAAGAAAAAAAAGGACAAAAACAAGCAAAAGGGAAAAACAGTAAAAGGCAGAGCAGAGAACATGCGGCGTCCTGAGAGTTGTTTGTCTTCTCTGAGAGGAAATGCCAACCGAGGACACCCCTGCGAGGGTGTTTTCTTGAAAACTTCCTTTTGATATCAGAGTGAGAAAAATAACCTTTAATGTAGCATGAATGCTGCCTGGCTCACTACGTGAAACAGCCTTGGGTTGAATTGTGGTCTAGGGGTAAGCAAGACCTCCTGGTTCAAACCTCTAACTACACTTGATTTGTGTCTCAGTTGTTGATCAGCATTACTCGCCTGAGATGGGGTGCAAACTTAATCCCTGATGTGATGATTCTCAGCGGAGCTTTTCCTTCCCTGACAGCATACCCGCATCTCCTGTGCACTTCCCCTGAAGAAAGGTTATGATTTTGTGCTGCAGGGAGACTTTCTGTCGCCTGAAATATTACAGTTTCTCATTTCTAACAAATGTGAGAACTTTATTAAGGTGGAAAAATTGATTTTGGATGAGATTAGATGAGATACCGCAGCCTGGAGTTATTGTTTTAAACAGTGTTGGAAAAAATGAATTACAATTTGAAAGTTATAAAGATTTTCCAATTAAATGTGTTTCATAATTCTATTACGAGAAGAGATACAAGACAATAAATACAAGAACTTAATACAAGAAGAAAGGTTCCTCTGGCTGCTTCTATGATGTAAGCAGTTGCTGTATCTAACTCATGTTAGCTAGTTTGGCATTAAGGCCTATTTTCATCTGTTTTGGAGGTGATTCAGCTAAGTTTTAGCTGCTACAGTAACTGCCCTTCTTTCATCAGGAGATACTTCAGAAATATAGTACATTGGAACACACATATTTAGGCAAGAAACTGTGCATGTGCATGTTCATCAGAGTCAAAGAATGCAGAGACTCTTAAATAACTTCCACTAATTAGAACCTGATTTTATCAAAGATTTTAGCCATTTGTGCCAAAATGAACAAAAGAAATGGATAACTATGAATTTTTTGTGTGTTATTTAAAACAGCTGTCAACACAGCAAAACACAAAGCAGATCTGGAAAAAGATGAAGCAGAATAACAAAAACTCTTATAGACGTTTTGTCACATTTTTTAGTTGCAGATACACTCTGTTGTTCCCTCCAAATCTGGGACAAACTGTTCTGATTTCTGGACACTTGATGTGGTTAATGCACCGATCTGTTAACAATCCCTCTTCTTCAATCTCTTCTTCTGTCTCTTCTCTCTCTCACAGTCAGCCTGCTCATTATACTTGCTGACAGCTGGGATTTTAATCCTTCTACACTGTGCATCTTCCATACCTTACTAAGATTTCTGGGAACAAACATACCAAAAGAACATGGATGCCAGCCAAGGTTATGGGCAGGCATATTGTGTTTATCCTGCCAACAGAAGGTCAGGCATAAGATTCAAATTTGTTATGATTAGCTGTTAAGCTTTAACATGGTCAAATTAGGTTTATGTTAACATCAACAACTGAAATGATTTAAGATTCACAACAAGTGTGCTGGATCTTTTTCTACTGAAGGTTTTTCAGGAAGTATCTGTGCAGCTTTCTGGGCTTAAAACAGACATTAAATTGCTTGGGTGAGCCAACACAAAGCTCTCTGCTTACGGTAAATGAATCAGGGAAACTGGCAAAGTAGAGCAGTCCTTGCAAGTCAGCTAAACAGATATCTCACTTCAGCTAGAGACACATATTCTCAGTCACTTCATGCTCTTCACCATGCAGCAAGTGAAAAGTGTGAGCATACATTTAGTGTGGGACCATAATAACTCTAATCTGACATGCTTACACCATTTAACCCATTAACTATTTCATCAGGTATTCCATTCTATTATAGTGTGCAGACAGTAGTAGGAAGTGTGTATGTATAAATAAAGTGTATGATAAAGAGATGACTTGACTTCAAAATGTGAGATGTCCTCTCAAACCACAATTCTGGCTCCATATTTGATCATTTCCAGTGTGTGTGTGTGTGTGTGTGTGTGTGTGTGTGTGTGTGTGTGTGTGTGTGTGTGTGTGTGTGTGTGTGTGTGTGTGTAAGAATCTGCACCACTAAACATGATGATTTTACACACCGTACAGAAATAACAAGAGAAGTAAGCACAAATGATATAGTGCAAACAGGCACAAATACAAATCTTCCAAATTTATATGAGATTACACCAATACATCGCCTTCCCTTTTGCCTGGATGATAAAACATGGTGTGACATTCAGGTGTCAGCATGTTATACTGGTTTATTTATAGCTACAGTGCAGTTAAGATGGCTTCTACACAGCAGCAGGGTCATATCAGAGAGAGAACCAGTCTCAACTTTGCTCTGACTTTAAATAAATTCAAATTCAATTACGCATCAGTCAAAGTCTAACTACATGTTTCTTAACCCAAGTAAGCCTCCTTATCTTGTCTTGATGCTTTCTAAAAACATTTTATGTCACTTCACAACCTCACCTATAAATGTTGCCTTGTCAACAACCTGAAAAGAGATGAGGAAAGACATGAAGGAGTGTAAAAGAAAGAATGCAGACTTGCCAACTGTAGCCTTCTGGAGCTTCGCACGCCAGGGAAGTGATGAATAAACAGCACGAAAATGCAAAATACTCACCTGCAAATAATGTCAGCTGCATGCGCTGGAGCTCCAGTCCAGTCTGGCCAGTTAGTGTATTCTGACTCTTGATTGGAAGGCATCTATATTTTTTCTATGACAAAAGCCTTGAAGAGGTCAGTGTGTTTGCCAGGAGAACTCCCGCTCATGAACAGCCATATTAGAACCACAAGAAAAATATACTGTACATAACCAGGCCTACAGTATTAGTAGATACACAGGTAGATACACGCATAGAAAAAACAGCCGATGGAGGCAACATATCAGAGGCAGAGTAGGGCCCAGGGGATACATAATACCGTGGACGTAATATTATGTTAAAACACAAGTTCTAAACAAACTAACTGACAAGAGGGCAGCAACTCCCGTGTCTGACAACGTAAAATTACTGTTTTCATCAAAGTAGTCTGGTGGATTTGAAGAGAACACTGGTGTATACTGCCTCAGTTCCCCATCAGTACATCCCACATTAATAGCAGTCTGTCTGTGCAGGGACCAATTGAGGTTATTCATCCCGGGTCACATATGTGTGAAAGCTCAGAATAATCAAACTCATTCACCCCAAAAAGTAGATGTTGATTTTTTTTTTTTTCCGCATCATTTTTCACTTTTAAGTGTCAAAGTACTCATGACAGAGACAATTTCTCAGAGAGAGAATAAATACATATATATCTCCATATATATTGAAATCAAATGAAGATCAAGGCCAAGGTAGACTTTGATTTGATGTAGGCTTGTAGTTTTTCAATATGTGTGTGTATGTTCCCTTTGTTGTGTCTCTGGTGAAGTAGAAAAGGGACCGTACATGCCATTTATGAGTACTTTTTAATGAATGACTGGGAAACAGAGATTAGTGATATGGTATCTACACTGATTTTACCTGATAGAATAAAAGAAAAAAAAAATCTGTTTCCTTGTTCATCACACCTCATCACAAGGTGCTTGAGGAGATTTTGAAGCCTGAGCTCTCCGTTGTGATCCCATGCTGTGACCTTCCTCCTCACTCTCCCGTCTGATGTGACTTCAAAGCCCATGGTACCTGGCACTGGGTCAGTAACCTCTGACACTTACCTCCTCTGACTTGGTGGGACATCTTTCAGTGGGTGTGCAGAACCAAAGCTGTCCCGATGCACTGGATTGTTGATGATTGGAATCCATGAAACGTTTCAGATTCAAGTGGGAGACAGTGATTATAGCCTGCATTCAGAGTTATAGGTTTGACTTTTTTTTTCTTTCCAAGCCAGAGTAATGGCCCCCTCATCAACTAATGTTAGGGTGTGCATGAGCAAAGCACTTATTCCTCTGCAATTCAATAGCCACTCGAAGGCTGTGGTGTTGCTGGGCACCTACCATATATTGACTTCTGTCACTGAGTTAGGAGCAGAGTTTCCATTAGGGAAATCACTCAGGCTGAGAATGAGGCTCTCCCTCAGGCCACACTGCACACACAGACCACAAGGGTGCTGTTATTATAACCTTTTATATTGCTGCTCTTTCCTTAAGCCCATCAAGAGCTAACCTTTTATATCACTGCTTTTTCTTTAAGCTCATCAAGAGCTAGCCAGAATATGCATTCATGTATTTAATACTCTAACACTTATGGATTATAAAACTTGCACCTGTCATGTCCTTAATATTCTCACAGGCCTAATCCAGGTCCTGAACCGGGAAGAGCACTTTGTGAAAATGTGCACTTCTGCTACACATTTCTTTTCTAGTACAGAGAAATTGTATTAGTCTCACAAGGTCAAGCCTGTCTCTACAACGCTGTGGTGGCAGATTTTGAAAACAGAAACACAAACCGGTTGAAGGGAAGAGAATGTAGGCCATAATAGTCCAGGTCATCAGAAAGCTTACAGATGCTGATGAGTCTGATCTGATCTGATGAGTCAGACTAGTATTTTTATAATAAAGTTAAGGGAGTTTTATCAGCTGATCCATTTCTGATGTAAAGTA
Source organism: Acanthopagrus latus (assembly GCF_904848185.1). NCBI lineage: Eukaryota > Metazoa > Chordata > Actinopteri > Spariformes > Sparidae > Acanthopagrus > Acanthopagrus latus. Next base: position 19,582,536 of record NC_051049.1, read on the forward strand.
ACCAACCACTTATTTTCATCAAATCTGACCAGGCACCTGGCTAGAAATGTGACAGGTAATCATGGCAAAATGGCGTTTAATATCATAACCTGCTTTCCCATAAAGGCCTTTCTTTATCATACCGTTATTATTCAGTTTGCAAACTTCTTAACAAATTTGCTGGTTTGCAGTGTTTCCCACACATAGACTAGACAAGAGTATATTTGGCAACCCATTTTTGTCATACTCAGTTTTAGTTTTTGTACGCTGCACGCTTTTTTTCTGAGGTCTTTTGCTGTTTCCCTCCTATGTTCTTATAGCCCCCCCCCCCCCAGTCCACTCTATCTACATGCCTGCAAAGCATCTCCTTCATTAGCCAAGCCCCCTCACTCCCCCTGCTGCACCTCGAGAGTTTAGTCTGTTTTTGAGTCGATTTAAGTCTTTAGTCCAGCCATCTATCTTGTGTCCATGACCCCGTCTGCCTGTTTCTTGTGCTGCCTTCATCCTGTATAAAACTTCATCCACTGATCTTCCTTCCAGCCGTCTACTTGCATTTGGGTACACCTTCTCTGCTCCAGCATGACAATTTAAGCATTCTTTTTCACTTTTACATTTCATCCATCCAAGAGGATGATGTCATCCACTGTCGCCTAGCCATTGGACAATACATCCTCACACTGATTGTGACGTGACCTTCTAATATTTAATTTAGGCCTACTTGTGCCATTGTCTCATACAAGCCTGTGATCGCACCTATTTCTTGTGATGTCATTAGGTACCACATTGGTTTAGCAAGAATCAACAACCACTGGCTGTGTTAAAAAAAAAAAAAAAAAAAAAAAAGAGGAATCGGTCGGAAAAAAAATCCTAAACATGTGGTGTGTTTTTTCTAGCAATTTGACTATAAGACATTGTGTCTGCATTAAGTCGGACATTTCAAACGAACATGTAGGAAAACTTTGAAAGTGATTCTGAAATAGATGGTTGATTTTTGAGGCTCGTTCTCATAGCGACACCAGTGCAGTTTTAAAGCATGGAAGGGAGAAACAGGCATATAAGTCACTGGGAGGGTAACATATATTTGACAGCTAGACGGCAGCAGACGCAGTGATTTCATCGTGTTTGAGTATTTGCGTACATTTTCCACTTACAGCAGCCCCCACAGATTGTGTTTGTTTTATTTCTCCTGCTTGACTCTCGCTCCACCCCCCGTCGCACACACGCACCTTTTTTTTTTTTTTGACACTAACACATACCTGTCTCTCTACCAAATACACCTCTCTCTTTCACATTCTTATTTTCACTCCCTTTATCTTGTTTGATAGAGATGCCCACACAGTTTCCATGGCAACGCTAAGAAAGAAAGAAAAAAAAAAAAACAATTCTTTGACTGGGGCGTTGCCTCGCAGGGAACCAAGACAGAGGAAAGGGAAGAAGGGGAGCGCAGCATAAGCATCGACCTTTAAACTGATCCGGTGTGCTATCAGTGCGCCTGGACTTTTTAAAACATCAATAAAAATAACCTGCGAGGAGCTGTTGTGCTATGAAAGAGAATCTGATCACAGCTGAATGAGTTTTTGTGGGGGGAGTAACTGAAAGGTTCTACTAGTGTGTGTTCATTGTGTTTGCCTACCTATGCAGTTGTTTTCAGGGTCATCGACCAAAGGCCTCTGTGTGTGTGTGTCTGTGTGTGTGTGTGTGTGTGTGTGTGTGTGTGTGTGGGAGTGAGAGAAAGAGAGAGAGAGAGAGAGAGACGGAGAGACAGAAAGAGAGAGCGCATGTGTGTTTGTGCGCATAGGTCCACCTGTGGGGCGGTGGAAGGAAGGCATTAAAAGATTGAATCTGACCCCACTGAGTAATAACTTCTCAGTGGCCGCAACTGCACGTCAGGGAGGAAGACTAGCTTTATCTTCACCTGACATTCTTTCTTTCATTGCCTCTCACTCTCTTCCTTGCTCTGATTCTTCGTTTTACCCCTCTTTCTGATGTCAGCTCTTTCAGGGGAGCTGAATCACGTCCTGCTCTCCCTCATGTCTTCTGTTTGTACCCTGATTACATTTTGTTGCAGCTTTATTTGAGCACTGTAGAAAATGCAAGGATGTTTATTGCACTAATAATGACACACTTAGGCTTTAAATTCATGACTGTTGGTCTAGTGAATGTATGTGCTATGGTGGGCCAAGATTCTGGGTTTCCATGTTGACCACAACTGAAAATGCAATTAAACAGAGTATTTCACATATTTCTCATTAGGTAGAACTTTGAAACATGCACTCCAAAGTTCCTACTTGCAATATACAAAAATGATCAAGCAGGGAAAAGCCAGTGTGTTACCCAGTTCGCAAACACTTGAGGAGCAACTTATCATAGACGAAGACATCTTTTGTAAATAAATCTGTATCAAATTAAAATGAAAAAATCCCAATAATCAAACCACATTTGGAGACAAGGCGCCAGTTGCTCATTAACTCTCACTAATGAGAAAGCACACAAAATGATGAGAACATGAATCACTTTGAGCAGTACAAACATTTACAATAAAAAAAAAAATGTGTTTTGTGGAATTCTTCTCTGCATTAGTTGATTCTGAAAGCACATTGTTAGTATTTTGACCAAATTGTTGTTTAAAAATGTGTTTTAATGCAACGTCACTTGAATTGTCATGACACAGGTAAAAGGGTGGATAACAAATTGAAGCAGATAGAAACTAACCACTATCCTCCACTGATGTTTGTCCATCATGTTGGTCTCTATGAAAATTCCAATACACCACTTACTGTGTCCATATAGGATACATTTAAGTGTCAAAGGGAATTCAATTATTATACTTGCTGAGAAATTAAAGTCAAGCTGCATGATTAAATCGACCGAACATTGACTACAATCGACTACATTTTATATTCGTCAAAGTACCTAATATTCAATTACTACTACATTCTTATGGGTTTTTGAGGTGTGTGTGTGTGTGTGTCTGTGTGCGTGTGTGTGTGTGTGTGTGAGTGTGTCGACTAACCTGCTGCGTCTCCTCTGTTTTCCCCTTGCATCATCATTAGCAACAATGAGATGAAGCCAGGCTCAAATTAAGGGGAGGTACAGGAGAAAATGCCACAGTACAACTAGCTGTTTGGCATAATGACTTTTCAGTGTGTCTATTCTGCCCCTGCTCGTGTGTGTTGATGTGAGGCTACAAGCTCGGCAGATAGCTAACAGGTTCCCAAGAAAAGTCGGATGCCGGAATTATCTTCAGACCTTTTACTTAAGATGCACTGTAAAACTGCAACCAAACATACAAAATATGCCTTAGTTACATTCGTTTCTCAAGGATATTCGCATGAGATAACACACTGAAAGTAGTAGAAAATAAAGTGTTAGCTTAATGCTAACGTCTATGGGAAATCCCATTACAGAGCTAACGGTTAGCAATTCCACAGCTAACTAAAGATATGAAACGTAATTTCGGTTTTTAACTATGGTTTTCGTCATAGATATTCTCATTTTATATTTATACAGCAGCTGAACAGAAATTTACTTACAGGCAAATGTCTTCTTGGCCATACACATTGAAAAGGAAAAGACCTTACTGCTTTGCTTTCTCATACAAAACGAACTGCCTACGGCAAACCCAACAGTACAAAATTAAGCGCTACTATGACACATTTTGGCCACTAGAGGTCTCCCTTACCCCATATTAACAACAAACATCACACTCCCCGCCTGTTATATTGTTTTATAACACTATTCCCCTTTTACAAGTAAAATAACCTCTGAGACAGGTCTAGAATAAACCTTCTGAGTACCCTGCCTGACCACTTTAATGTCCACTTTGCGAACTTTAGAGTCTTCGCTGGGAATGGCATTGACCACCACTCCAACAGGCCACTCGTTCCTCTTGACTTGTGCATCTTTAAGGAGCACAACATCTCCTTCGGACAGGTTCGGCTTGTCCACGTGCCACTTTCGCCTTGGTTGAAGTGACGTCAGGTATTCTTGACGCCAGCGTTTCCAGAATGCATCGGCCAGAGCCTGGACCTGCTTCCACTGCTTGCTGTAGAGGTCTTTGAGGTCGTGCTCTCCTGGAGGTGGTGACACTGGGCTGATCTTCTGTGTTAGGAGCATAGCAGGTGTCAGAACAGTGGGCATGTCTGGATCAGAAGAGACAGGAACTAGAGGTCTGGCGTTCATGATGGCCATAACTTCGGACATGAGCGTAACCAGAACCTCATGAGTCAGGTGGAGTGTTTTTGTCTTGAGCAGCAGAGCATCCAATATTCTGCGGGCGACACCTATCATCCGCTCCCACACTCCTCCCATGTGTGAGGAGTGGGGAGGGTTGAATGTCCATGTGCTGCCTTGATCTTGAAGATAAGTTCTCAGTTCGGGGTCGTCAGAGTTTATCTTGAGCTCCTTGCACGCACCGACAAAGTTTGTTCCCCGGTCAGAACGGAAGAAGTGAACTGGGCCACGGACAGCTGTGAATCTTCTTAATGCGTTTACAAAGCTTGAGGATGACATAGATTCCAGCACTTCAATGTGCACGGCTCTTGAGACTAAGCAGGTGAACAGAACTGCCCAGCGTTTATTCTCTGCAATGCCACCTCGAGTTCGCCTGGCGCTGATGGTCCATGGGCCAAACACGTCAACTCCTACATTTGTGAACGGAGGACCTGGGTTGAGTCGTTCAGCAGGTAAGTTTGACATTTTTTGTTCTTCCATTTTTCCTCTTAGCTTATTGCAAATCACACATTTGTGTATGATGTTTGACACCAGCCTTTTGCCTCCAATCAGCCACAGACCAGCGGAACGGACGGCACCTTCTGTCAGATGCCTTCCCTGGTGTGCGACCTGTTCATGGTGATGCCTCACCAATAAGGTAGCCACGTGGTGCTTCTTGGGGACAATGATCGGGTGTTTCTCTTCCCAGGGTATGTCAGCCAAAGGGATGCGCCCTCCAACTCTCAGCAGGCCATCCGCATCCACGATAGGATTCAGCTTTCTCAAAGGACTGGCTTTGGGGATGACATCACCTCTGGAAAGACATTTAATCTCTTCTGCAAATGCATCATGTTGAGCATTTCTTAGTATGACTAGTTTTGCTTGTGTCTGTGCATCTGTCTCGCTGTTCGGACTTTTCATGCAGGACCTCACTTTGAGAATGAGCTTGGCAATAGCCCTGCTGAGTGTCCTCCAGCTGGAGAAGCGTTCCAGTCGGTGAGACCCCAACTCACTTTCAGAGGCATTGGTGGTGAAAGCTGTAACCTGCTGTGGGCGTATATCTACGTCTGCATCCGGGTGTATAAGCTCAAACGTCTCTGGCTGTGAGGAGGTGTCTCGCGACAAGAAAGATGGGCCTGTGAGCCAGTTGGTGTCTTTTAACACAGCTGCTGGCACCGAGCGGGTCCCATGATCTGCCGGATTATGTTCTGTGCTGACAAAGTGCCACTGTTCAGGGCTCGTAGACTTCCTGATGCGAGCAACTCTGTTGGCTACATATACATAAAATCTTCTGCTTGTGTTATGAATGTAGCCCAGAACAATTCGGCTGTCTGTATAGAATGTGATCTTGTGAACATCTATGTCCAATTCGTCAGTGATCAAGTCTGCCATTTCAGTGGCCAAGACGGCGGCACAAAGTTCCAGTCGTGGAATTGTGTGTGGAGGATGTGGGGCTAACTTTGACTTGCCCATGACAAAGCCAATGTGACTGTTTCCCTCCATGTCTGTTACTTTGAGGTAGGCCACTGCTGATATGGCCATAGTGGATGCATCAGAGAAGACGCAGAGCTCTCTGTGTCTTGCGAAGCGTAGTGAGACGGCTACATAGGGTCTGTCTATCTGAAGCTGCTCAAGCTCACAGAGCGAGTCAGTCCACAGTCTCCACTGTTCTTCCTTTGGCGCTGGTAGAGGATCGTCCCATTCAGCTTGTTCAGTGGACAGCTCTCTGACCAAGGCCTTCCCCTGGATGGTTACAGGTGACACGTATCCCAGAGGATCATAAAGGCCATTGACAGTAGACAAGATTCCTCTTCTAGTGAATGGCTTCTGGTCTCTGGATACGCGGAAGGTGAAAGTGTCAGACTGTAGGTTCCAGGTAAGTCCTAGACTACGCTGTAGTGGCAAGGGGTCTACAGTAAGTTCCAAGTTCACTAGATTTTTGGCCCTCTCTTCAGGGGGAAAGGCGTCCATCACAGCACGGCTGTTGGATGCTATTTTGTGCAGCTTAATGCTTGACTCTGCTAACATTTCCTTTGTTCTCTGCAGGACAGAGATGGCTTCGTCTTCAGTGGGAAAAGAGGAAAGCCCATCGTCGACATAGAAATTTCTCATGACGAACTGTTTCGTTTCAGCACCGTGTTCTTTCTCACCTTGCATGGCTGCTTTTCTCAGGCCATAGATGGCTACCGCAGGGGAGGGAGAGTTCCCAAAGACATGCACTTTCATGCGGTACTCAGTGATCTGCTTGTTTGGGTCGTTATCCTCAAACCACAAGAATCTCAGAAAATCGCGATGTTCTTCCTGGACGACGAAGCAGTAAAACATCTGCTGAATATCCGCTGTCACAGCTATGGGCTCTCTGCGGAAGCGCATCAGGACTCCGAGTAAAGTATTGTTCATGTCAGGCCCTCGCAGAAGTACGTCATTAAGAGAAATGCCTTCGTGCTTGGCGCTAGAGTCGAACACCACACGGATCTGGTCTCTTTTCTGTGGGTGATAGACACCGAAGATCGGTAAGTACCAGCGTTCTTGTTGTGGTGTCAACGCAGGAGCAGGCTCTGCTTGATCTGCATCAAACATCGCTTGCATGAATTTGAAGAAGTGTTCCTTCATGCCTTGTTTCTTTTCCAGCATGCGGCGCAGGGATGTGAGACGGTTGATGGCGTGTTGCATATTGTTGGGCAGACGCGGCCTGTTTGGCCTGAAAGGCAGAGGTGCTACCCAGCAGTTTGCTTCATCCATGTAAACCTCTCTGTCCATAAGATCAAGGAATAGTTCATCTTCAATAGACATGCCAAGCTTGTTATCATGCTGTGTTCTCTGAAACACATTTCTGCTTAAGCTCTCCACCTCGTCACTGTGACTGAATGCAGAGACACTTGGGAAGCTGTGGGGAGGCTCACGGCTGTCAATCTTCTCTTTCACCACTAGGCTGCTGGTGCATGGGCTGAGGATGGAGTGACGCCCACTTGCCAGCACACTGGTTCTGAAGACGCTGACACTGTTTGGCCTGTGAGCTCTTCCCAGGCACACATCTCCGATGATCACCCATCCAAGATCGAGCCGCTGGGCAAACGGTGCGCTTTGAGGGCCATTACACTGTTCTCGTACCTTGTGCACCTGAATCAAGTCTCGTCCGAGGAGGAGCAGGATAGATGCATCTGGGTCTACAGCTGGGATTTTCTCCACCAGGTGCTGAAGGTGAGGATGATGTCTGGCTACCTCTGGCGATGGTATTTCGGACCTGTCGTCTGGCAGCATGTCGCATTCGATCAAGGTAGGCAGGGGAATTTGTGTGTTGCCATCTAGCGATTCCACAATGAAGTTGCTGGCGCGTCGCCCTGCAGTCTCGAACACCCCTGAGCATGTTTTTAGAGTGTACGTTGATCCTTCTCCAGTAATGCCGAAGTGCTCAAAGAACTCTGTTCTGCCCAGTGACTTGTTGCTTTGCTCATCGAGAACTGCATATGTCTTCATAGCTCTGTCTCTTTGTCCTGCAGGATACACAAGCACAAGACAGATTTTGGAGCATGACTTTGAAGCGTGAACACTGCCACAGACCTTTGTGCATTTGGGATTCACTGATGGGGTAGCCTCAGCTTCCTGTCGCTGCTCCCCGCCATGGTCTGTGCTAGCCTGCTGGACATCAACTTTCCATGGGGCAGGCCCCGGATGCAGCGCTGAGAGATGTTTGTCGCTGTTGCACTCTTTGCACTGTACAGGCTTGTCACAGTCTCTAGCAACGTGGGTAGATGACGCACAACACTTGAAACAGATGCGTTTTTCCTTTAGATATGCTTTTCTTTCATCCAGTGTTTTGTTTCTAAAGCCGCGGCACTTTCTCAGTGGATGAGGCTTGTTATGAAGAGGGCACTGCCTGTCAGGATTATCATCAGGTTGGGTTGCTGTGGTACCGCCACTGTCGTTGCTCTCCGCTGAGACTTCAGTTTTTCTCACAGCGACTGATGTTCTCACCTGGTTGCTGGCTATGCCACTCTTTTCTGTCTTGGCTCCACACCATGATCCGGTTATGCTGGTGAAGCTGGGGTCATTGCGTGTCTTTGCTTCTTCACAGATGAAGTTCACGAAGACTGAGAACGGTGGATATGGCACTCTGTGTTGTTCTTTGAAATGTGATCCAACAGTAATCCACTTCTCTTGTAGGTTGTGCGGTAGTTTCTGGACTATGGGGCTGACACCCCGGGAGGTGTTGAGATACGAGAGACCAGGCAAGTAACCATCTGTCTTGGCTGCTTCAAGCTCCATGAGAATGTCTCCAAGTTCTCTCAGCTTGTGGTTGTCCTTGACAGAGATTTTGGGGAAATCTTCAACTTTTTTAAGAAGAGCGTTCTCGATCACCTCCGGAGAGCCATAAACATCCTCCAGTCTCTGCCACAACATCCTGAGGCCTGAAGGTGGATTGTGAATGTGTACAGCTCGGATTCTTTTAGCTTGCTCAGACGACGATGGCCCAAGCCACTTGCACAATAGATCAAGTTCCTCTCTGGCAGAGAGCTTTAAGTCATCAGTTGAACTGAGAAAAGATGCCTTCCAGGCCCAATAGTTCTCTGGTCTGTCATCAAACTTCAGCAGGCCTGAACTCACCAACTCGCGTCGCATCAGATACTTCCCTAAGTCAGCCGAAGCCACTGCACTGGATGGGCTAGTGTCGTACATAGGGAGTGAATGCGTTTGGTATGGCTGGTGAGGCTTGTATTCATTGCTGGAATAGCCCATGTTATGAGGAAGTTCCCTGTAGCTGCATGGCGTCTTCCGCGCAGTGCTAGTTTGCTGTTGTGAAGCCCAGGTAGCTTGTCTTTGGGACGAGTGTTGTGGGGCCAATTCAATAAACTCATGTTCACTGATTTCACTTGATGGTATATCACCTTGATTCCCACAGCTCTGAACACCGTTGTCCATGGTTGGCTGGCGCACTGGTGAATGTGAGGTCATAGGTGGCTTTGCATCAGGAGGTGAGGCTGTGAGTGAGTTTACTGTGCCGGCTGTTACACTCTGAAGGGACAGGTGACCTGGCTGTTGAACAGGCATTTGCACTGTTGCATTTTCCCTACGTAGTTCAATAGGGTTCTGAGGTAACATTATGTGTTTTCTTTGCTGAGGCGGGCTCGCCTGTTCATATTCATTAGCAGCAGCCTCTAGTATTTCAGCCTCTGCTTGTGCGGCTGCAGCCGCCTTTTCTACTCTCAGTTCATGTAAGTTAGCTTGTATTATCGCTTGCTGCTTTAACATCTCTGCCTCTTGTCTAGCAAACGCCAGCTCAGCACGCGTGGCTTCAGCTTTAGCCCGTGCTTTCAAGGCGAGAGAACTAGCTACTGACAGTCTGCTGGATCGTGAGCAACTTGATACTTGCGAACGTGTTTCCAGTTCATCCAAATCCACTTCTTCGTTATTCTGCGTCATGGTTATTCGGTTTATTTTCTTCTACTCACAGGTTGGAGGATCGCTGGCCGTTGGAAGAGTTGCCTTTTTACTATTCTGCCCCTGCTCGTGTGTGTTGATGTGAGGCTACAAGCTCGGCAGATAGCTAACAGGTTCCCAAGAAAAGTCGGATGCCGGAATTATCTTCAGACCTTTTACTTAAGATGCACTGTAAAACTGCAACCAAACATACAAAATATGCCTTAGTTACATTCGTTTCTCAAGGATATTCGCATGAGATAACACACTGAAAGTAGTAGAAAATAAAGTGTTAGCTTAATGCTAACGTCTATGGGAAATCCCATTACAGAGCTAACGGTTAGCAATTCCACAGCTAACTAAAGATATGAAACGTAATTTCGGTTTTTAACTATGGTTTTCGTCATAGATATTCTCATTTTATATTTATACAGCAGCTGAACAGAAATTTACTTACAGGCAAATGTCTTCTTGGCCATACACATTGAAAAGGAAAAGACCTTACTGCTTTGCTTTCTCATACAAAACGAACTGCCTACGGCAAACCCAACAGTACAAAATTAAGCGCTACTATGACACATTTTGGCCACTAGAGGTCTCCCTTACCCCATATTAACAACAAACATCACAGTGTCTGTAATTATGTTGTTTCTTGTGGGATTTAAAGGCATGAGAAATGAGCCAGCCAAATAAAGCAAGTGACAGAGTTATTCTGGTTCTGGCTCTAAAACAAGAGGAAGATAAGCTCCTGTATCATTCAAAGTGATCACTGGTCCTTGCTGTGGCTTGGTGTGGCTCTGTCTCCAACATGAGGAGGCTTTCTTGGCAAAAGGCATCCAGCGGTGACACAGATACACACACTCGTGGGGCAGTCACAGTGAGGATAATGGGAGCCATTTTGCCCTGTTGTGCAAAGCCTCAGCAGTATTCTCCCCCACTGTTAAACACACATGTAGGCTGCAGGCACACTAACAGATACACAAGGACAAAAAGCTCTCTGAATAACACGTTATTCAATGAAATACAACTATGCAAGGGCCACAGTCGGCAGATTGTGATGTCATAAGTTTTGAAGGTACTGGTCATCAACCAGCGTCATAGCGACTTATCCTCTGGGAACAATGAAGCTTTAACTTTTGCATTTAAGGGCAGGTGCTCCCCACGGGTCATGGAGTATCATGTATATCATGCAACACTTTGATGGGTTATGCACTCTTGATGGCACTATATAATCACCATTTATGTTTGTTTACGTTACGATTGTGACTAGGTTGTGCTTGTGGTCTGAGAAGGATCGGGAACAAATACGCACTTGGTTAGGGATCTGAAAAGATCATGTTTTTGCTTTCGTAAGAAGGATTAAAGTTAGGGAAACGTCCATAAACGTTACCTGCCAACATTTTATTCCGGTGACTGCGCTGATTCAACAGCAGTGGAAAACCTGAAGACTTTTGGGCTTCAGTGGCTCATGGTTGGGGCTCACTGCACCATGACATCCTACAGCACCTGGATAAATAACTGTCTATGTTTCCGAGCTCGTCACCCCACACCAGCTGATATGTAAGGTTACACAGGTCATTCTCCAGCCCCCATCAGCCAGCACCACATCAGCAGTATTAAACAAGCAGAGGCTTCGCAAGCCCTTTTTATTTATCGCCTGAGCTTTATCATCCATGAAAAGTGCTGAAAATGTGGGGATCTGGGCCCCCCCATAGTAGCAACCTATCCATCAATCAAACACACCCACTCTTTAAACCTCCTCACCCTATCTACCCCGGTTCTCCCTGAACCTGCCATTGGATCTTAATAACTGGTGAAACCCCGGCACTAGGGAGGAAACAACAGCCTGCCCGTCTCGCCTCAGATGATTGATGGAAGATGCTAAGGATTATCTTATTTTGTGGAGTGGTGATGTTTGGGGGTTTGTGTGCACGTTTTTAGGGGTTGGGTCCTCGAGGCACAGGTGTGTTTGTGTGGATACTTTTCAGTATCTAAAGAGTGTATTTCTTGACAACTTTATAGCCCTCCATTGGTATCTTAAGAGCAGCAGACACTTCTTCAATGTTCTGATTTAAATACTGCTTAACTTTCAGACCCTGTTTTACACTGAGAGCGTGTTTCCATGGTATTTCATATGTTCGTTTCCAAAGAGTTCCCTACTCTGCTTTTTCTCTGTCAAATCCTCTAAACAAGGCATTCGGAAGGCATACAGTAAAAAAGGCACTGAAAGGAAAGTTTAACACTTATAGATGCATCTGTCTATCTTTATGTATGCCTGAATTTTGTATGGTAGCAGTCTACTGTGTTCTCATGCCACTGTTTCTCCCCCGACTCAGTGTTTACATTTTCAGTATACATTTCATGAGAGATGCTACCGCGGCGCATTTTATTACACCTGTCTGAAGATGGTTAGAGAGTCAGTGGCAAAGACAATGCCTCTTCACATTAACATCCCACTTGGAGTGTTGTGTAGGCCGCCATGTCACGTCTGGCCTGCTTTCCGTCCTGCCAGGCCCGTCTCACAGTGTTCCCATTGTCCTTACACCTTCTCTGCCTGCCAGAGTGGTGAGTGGTAATGCTGCGAATACCTGGTCATCTGTGACAAATGCGACAAGTGGATATGGGATGAGAGGTGCTGGGCGACCTACTACCAGTAATAAGAGTTCTGGAGGATTCTTATGTGATAGAGACCAATATAAACAAGAGATACTGCAGACATTAATGGCTTGGGGAACATCTGTGATTCTAATAGTACTTTGCAAGTGCATCACTGCTTGTCAGGCTCCATAACTTTAAGTCGCTTCCTATTTTCACCTCTTTCTTCTACTTAAAAAAAAAAAAAAAACCTGTTGCTATACATCAAAACAGCAACCACAAAGCTTGCATCCTACTCACTGATATTGTCATGTAACGCAAACTACGACTTGTTTGCTAACGGTACAAACCTATCAAGCCTGCAGATGTTTCGATGATGCGATTTCGAAATAAACAATTGCTGCATCCTGTTTAGTGCCAATCAACAGACGGTTGTGATTGGTTAAAAGAAATGCCAACTCAATAGCAGAATGAAAATTGGTGCAGCTAGACCTGTGGAGCTCTGGCTAAACGAGACTAAATGTGGCATGGCTATAAACCTAGAGCGAGTAGTCAAAGCTAGCCCAGCCCCTGTCATGAGAAGATATTGAATTGTGGCTGTGGGTGTAGTCTGGGTGTGTAGTCTCTGTTAAATGATGTTTTCTAAAAATACATCCATCTGTAAAGATCGTTTAAAAAAAAAAACAAATACATTTTCTATTGTACCATTTGCTAATGGAAATAGAAAAACTGTATGCGCAGCTTTAAAGAGACCACCAGGTGTCATTTCTCTCAGTCTTCACATCGTTAATCAAAACTGCTGCAGTTTAACTGTATTAATAAAGCCAGACTAATCATGCAAGTGTGCATTAACCACTGAAAATACTGGTTAAGCTAAATCCACACAGCTCCTCAGCTCAGGTAGTCAGATGCTAACTGACGGAGATGCAGGCCCACTGTGTGAGTCACAGAATATTTTCTCATCAACATGTTACACAAAAGACTGGCACTCACAACGCTGAGCCTAATGCATATGAAAAAGGCACAGACTCATGGATATTATAGAGCCGTCTGCACTAGGAATAGTGTGATTTAATGCTTCTTTGTGTGCACAGCAGCAGTCAACAATGGGCACGTTTCCATCCCCATAAGAGCGTAAACATTGATGACAGCTCTGTGCTGAAATATGTTGGCGGTAGACTGGATAGATTTCTGAGCATCTTCTTTTGGTAGTTTTTCTCATTAAAATGTTTTCTTCATATGAACAAACAGGCATCACAGTCAGGGTCTTAGATATTTCATAATTTGACAAGAATCTTTGGTCTACTCATGTGTGATTTTAATGTACAAACCGAGCCAAAACAAAAAAGTAAAACACACTAACATTTTGGACAAATTTGTGGTAAAAATACCAAAAATATCCACCAACCCGACACATCTTCCTGTGAGGACTCTATTATGTCAACGACTGAGGAGCAGTAGAGATGTTAGGCAGAAAAAAGGTCCGACTTTTCAAGCTAGCTGGAAAGGCAAATACGCATGGATAGTCTACGATGCTGCAAAATACAAGGTATTTTTTGAGGTTTGCAGTGCAGCCAAAAACATGGGTGCCCCTCTCCCATCCACAACATATGATCAAGAGTCTTTTAGAGCTATTGTACTGGATGGTTTTTCCAGCTGGGCCAAAGCACTGGAGAGATTTCAACATAATGTAACATCATGCACTTCAGAGCTGTCATTTTCTGGACTTTGGCGTCTGAATACCTGAAAAAATCTGCAGTCCATGGGGCAAGCAAGGCTGAACCACGTTACAATCCTGAACTATCACAAGACATTGTCAAGGAGTAAGAATTGTGGATTTGGTCCATGATTTGCTTTTATTTGAGCCTTTTTGCTATAGTTTTGGTGGTTATGATTATTTCTTTCCTGGTGTGTGTTGTTAGTAAAACTTTTGACTTAACCTACAACTACATTTGTGACATTAAAAGCCAGCTGTGATCATTGACAGTAAAATCATTAATGAATGAGTGAAGTAACCTAGTTGCTGATGAGTTGGTGGGCTGGTATTGTTTACCCATACTGACTATCAGCACAGCGGACAGTTCCATTCACACTTACAGGCCTATACGGTTACGGTATGCTATTCAATCCAGGGAGCGGTGTTTGATTGTGGATTTTGTTTTTCCTTTTTCTTCTTTGGAGACTTTTGCATTAGGTTGTATTGACATTAACTTCTCCTATGCATCACCAGTGTGTTGACTGTGTTTTTGTGAAAGAGAGCATGTGCATGTCTGGGTGTAAGCGCGCACGCATGTAGGAAACAGCATGAATGTGTGTTCATTGCAGCCGCTGCTGTTAATCATGCAAGCACTGTGAGCACCCACCAGCAGAAACCTAAATCGGCGCCCCTGAATGTCACAGCATTTATTTCCGTCCAGAGTTGCATTCATTTTTTGTCAAGATCTTGTATTGATGATGGGTGAGTCGGGCTGCTGCGTAAAGTTTTCTCTAGCACATCCCAAAGATTCTCAATGGGTTTACAGTCTGGACTCTGTGGTGACCAATCCATGTTCGAAAAATGATGTGTCATGCTCCCTGAATCACTGATGGAAAAACCTGGTCATTCAGTATATTCAGGTAGATGAGTAGCAACCCAAGATCATTACACTGCCCCACAGGCTCGTATGGTATGCACTAGGCATGAGGGGTGCATCAATTTAGAACAATGATTCATCAGACCACATGACCTTCTTCCATTGCTCCAGAGTCCAATCTTTACACTCCCTATCGAATTGAAACCCATGTTTTCCGATTAGCTTCAATGATAAGTGGTTTTCTTGAGGCTACACAGCTGTTTATTCCCAATCCCTTGAGTTGTCTTCGCAGAGTACATGTAGAAATGCTACTTTCACTATTAAACATAGCTGACTTCTACTGTTGATTTATTATGGGGGGTTTTGATGGTTTAACAATACCTTTACAGGTTTTGATAATGTGTTGGACAGTTCTTACCACAGTTTTATTTGCTTGATGCGGGCCAATAATTTAACCCTTCTCAAACCAACATATTTTCCATGAACACAGGATATGTCTTCCAACATTGTTGTTTAAGAGATGAGAAGCACACTGCATCAGTAAGGTTAAATATTACATCGTCTGGGAGGTCTAGGGACTGTAAGGAGTAACAATTACAAGCTGAAACTTAACTCCCAAATCAGGCTTCAGGTTTTATTGCCAGAAACAAAGATTTCTTCTACATGCACACAAAATAATAATACAAACTGAAAAACATCTCTTTAAAAAAAAAAAGGGAAGTCGGTTGCACTAAACAATAAGTTACAGGCCTTTTGCTTGACAAGCCCTCTTTTTTTAAATCTTAAGTATTTCTTTGGCCTCTTTATGGCTTTATTTGATAGGACAGCTTGAGATATGACAGGAAAAGGGATGAGCGAGAGGGGGGATGACACACCAGAGGCCAGACTTGGAACCTGGGCCGCTGCAGCGTGGACGCGCTCTCAGTACATGGGGCGTACGCTCTACCAACTGAGCTACTGTGACGCTCCAACAAGCCCTCTTTTGTAGGTGCAGCCCACCTTAAGGTCTAGTAGTAGTCCCTTGGTTTATGCTGACATTTCACAATCAATTGTCAGCTTTTTTGGTTACAACTGACGTCTCTATACCAATATGTATATTTGCCTGTGTTGATGGAAACCCTCTTTTTTGTGGTAAGAAACAACATTCTAAAGATTGGGTATCTCAGACTGCCTAAAACAGAACCTCTTCCTCACTGAGTCACATGTGGAGCTGACAATCTCTCAGTTATGGAACATCTGAAATTGCTCGTGGTCATTTAAGTGATCATGGACGTACAGCAATAAATGATATGTCACTTGACAATGGACATCTCGTACATAGCATTTAGTGCAGTACTGCGCCTCGGTTAAGCCATTAAGCAAGAAGAAGGGGAGAAAAATCCACAGATGCATGACACATAATAAAAGCTGGAACAGTGCCTCGGCCCATTAACAATAAAGGGGGAAGTGGGGGATGATAGGCACGCTAATGCATATTAAGCACAACAGTGTTGCTGGCAACTACCATCACTAGTCTTTATGTGAAAGAGGCTTTAATGGATAATTGATTAAGTCATAAATTAGCACCCCACAAACAAGCAAATCAAAAGAGTGAAGACAGGCAATTTCTCACTGCCGCCGGTAGCCAATGGAAGGGGAGGAGGAAATGAGAGGGGTGTGCAGAGAGGGCCTTGATTTGTGATGTTGGTTGTGTGTGAAAAAATAAGTTCCATCGTCTAGCACGTGGCTGTATTCACTTGTTTATCTCCATCTGTTCATATATTTGTCTGTCTTTCCATCAACCCGCCTTCAGTCTATACAATCACATCCTGTTCACTGCCACCCATCAATTATGCACTCCTTCTCCCTCCTCTCCTTCATTTATCCCTTTGAAAAACAAAAATCACACAACTGTCCATCATTTATGCTTGTATGTACTAATGGCCATTTATCCCTC
This sequence comes from Acanthopagrus latus, assembly GCF_904848185.1. Classification (NCBI taxonomy): domain Eukaryota; kingdom Metazoa; phylum Chordata; class Actinopteri; order Spariformes; family Sparidae; genus Acanthopagrus; species Acanthopagrus latus. Next base: position 19,599,249 of record NC_051049.1, read on the forward strand.
CGCTCATCCATTTATCCATTCATTCATCTATCTGCCATGCACCACTCCATGAAGTAGTCCATTTCTCCCTCCTGTTCATATGCAACAGCACTTTTACTCATCCATCCGTCCATTAAATCAGTCATCAATCCATCCAAAGACCATTTGAGTAGCCCTATCCTTCCACTTACTCATCAGTCAACCCAATCATCAGAATAAATGTTGACAATGTTTGTTCTTGCCTTTATATTTTTTAAGGTTCAATGTTTGTATTTTATGTTGTGACAACACTGTGCTTATGGTCGAGTTAGGTTTAGGACCAAAAACCAATTGGTTAGGGTTACCTGGTTCTTTCACCACAAACACTGCAGGCGATTGTTTGGGCATCTCGTCTAATATATCCATTCGTGTTGCCAAAGATATGACTGGAAAATGTCCTGATGTTCCATCTAAAACACAGATTAAATGTTAGCTAAGTACCGTTCTGCAAAACCACAGATCAGTTGAAACTTTCTTTTTATCACACATTAATATTTGTTTAGGATGAATTTTCTATGTACCTCTTGTCACAACACTGTGCTAATGCTTACTTAGGTTGACACACAAAACACAATGGTTGGTATGATTATAAAAAAAATAAAAGAATAAAATTTTTTTTTAAAAAAACATGGTTGGGTGTTAAATACTTGATTGGTCACCACAAAAAATGGCTTGCCATGTCCCCAGGTGTCATTACTAATATCCAGTGGCGTGTCAGACGTTGCGAAAGGTGGCTAATGAGCATTTAATGTGAAAGTGATATGCTACATTTGGTACAAATGTCAACCTCGGGCATATCTGCAGTTTGCAGAAATGTTAACTGTTAACATGTGACGGGGCTGGAAAAATATCCCTTGGTTTCACGTTTACACATGTTATAATGCTGTCCTGAACAGTGGTTTCTGGCTTGGCTGCCATCTGGCCTAGTTGTAACACTTCTCCATGTCCTGCGCTCCCCCATATTACAGTTAGCTCATTTACACACAACGTGATATACCATGCATTGCACAAATGTAGCTACAGTATGTGAGACATGTAAAAATTTGAACATGGTTTGCAGACACCTAAAATGCCATTTTATTTGCCCTGGCAACTGGGCTGCATCTTTCTATCGGCACATTCATTAATAGTCAATTATCTGTCAGTCCTTGGTCCAATTAATTCCCTCCAAGTTCTATCAACTATCTTTTCATCCACTCTTTCATTTATCTATCCATCAATCATTTGCCTATTCATCTATCAGTCCCTCCACTGTTTTGAACCCTCAACAATTTTCCTGTCCATTCATCAATCCATAATTTATGAATTCCTCCCCAAGCCCCTTCATTCACCTATCTATTCATCTCTCACTTAATCCATTCATACCACATTAGTGCTGGTTTTGTTCAATGTCGCCAACAAGTGTGACCTTGGACCACCACAGTCACCCAGGCCGGGACCCTCTTCCCCTGGAGAGAACATTTCAGCCGGAGAAACACAACAGACAGAGCCAGCAGGCATTTGACATTTCTCTGACATTTCCATCCTCCCCTCTCCATTCTTTGTACATACACCTACTTGTAAACAGTATGATGGCTTTACACAAAAGCTGGGATTTATTTATTTATTTATTTTCTTATTTTTTTATTTTTTTTTTACAATGGGTGACTGGGAAGCACATAACCTTTTACAAGGCACAGGGAGCAAAATGCAAGACCTCAGAAACCATCGTCCTTTAGATCTCACCGCCTGCTCCTGCCAGCCTTGTACAGTGAAAGTGAAATATTACATGTAGGGAGGTGTGTGCTGAAGGAAATGTAAAAAAAGATATATTCACACATTAAAAAGATGATCTAGCTAGTGCATTGCAGCGCTAAAATGCATGTTATGTGTTAATATTATATGTAAGTTTAACAAAAAACTGTCAGACTTTCAATTTAGGAAGAATGACATCAGTGAAGCCACAGATTTTCTTAACAACGCTTCCCACTCCATCCCTCTCAACAATTGCTCCTTGCTTTTAAACCCCCAAGGTTATGTCCTTCCCTGACATCCTCAATTTCAACAGGAAATAAATCAAATTAAGGAGGTAAGATGCCATTTTATTGGGAGATTAGTCACCATTTAGATTCTGAGTGGTTACAAGTTCCCATTATCTCAGTTTTGATGCAGTGCCAGAGAGAAACTGTATCAGACAACAATACAGTAGGCTACACCACAGACTGACACGCAGATGAACTTTACGCCAGACGCGTCCCATTGATGTTCTTCTCATCGGTGGTGGGTATGTCATGTAATTGTTGCTTTCAGTAATTCTGCCACAGTATTTCCCTGCAGATGCATGACAACAGCTTCTCCCTCTCACTCATGAACATGTACAGAAGCACAAAGCTCAAACGCAGACATATGTGCATACACATTTGCGCAGCTATGCACCACCAAAATAAAACCCTCCCAAGTTAATTTCCCTGCGTAGTTATACAAGCATGTGGGATTTCTACCACATGCAGATGCACTCTACATATTTATACCCTATTCATATACACACACTGTACACACTCCATTAATTAATCACTGCTTGCAATCTGTACCACTGCAGTCATAATTATGCCATCGTTCAACATCGCAGGGTGACGGAGTCTGAATGGAAATGGAGCCCTTGCTGTAGCAGTGTCCCGGCAACATTCAAATTGCTGTCTTACCCAAACCTTAAAGGTCAGCTCAGTCCTTCGCAGCAGTATGATCAGAGAGGCAAAATACATGCATGTTTGTCCTCACCCTTGAAAAAGGCTGACTTGTATTCCGGACATGTTTTTCAGCTGCGAGACAATGTTACTGCCTGGATCATTGTACATTCATTATGCTAATGCTCTAAGACACAGTACTGGAAAAGGTTGAGCCAAACAATGCACAGAAAACACGTAATGAGTCAGCAGAACAATACATAAATACTCATCTAATGTGCCAATACATGATCCAATTAAATAATGTTTTGCGTGCATTGACAGTGTTGAATCTTTTGCAATGCTGTAACATGTGCAGATGAGGAAAGCTAAATATCTCCCAAGTATGTCTGCATGTAAAGTGTCCAAATGTTGAATCAAACATAGAGAGTGTAAATTAAGCACATTACAGATTTAGTTTCTCAGCCATATCATGTGTTAATGTGAATGCATGCCTGAGTCTGCACACCTTCGATACATCCTGCAACATTTCCCATATTTCCTTTCTTATACAAATGCATATCTTTGATCCTTCGACACATTTCCATAAGGCAGGAATCCTACACAATCTTTGTTTTAATAAGTTCTTGTCTGCTGCTGTTATTTTGCCATGCGTATGAACAATCTAACCTAGTTTTGCAGTTTTACATATTTTCGACTTAATACGACTGACTGCTGGAAATGTCAAAAGTGCTGTGTTCATAACATCCATTTTCTCTCTTCTTATCTCATGCTCTGCTCTTCTTTGCTCTTCTTCTTTCTTGTTCCTATTGCTGCAGCTGCTGCAACAGCACTTTCCCCACAGGGATCATTAAAGCTGCATAACTTCACACACTGGCAGCCCCAAATAGTGGTGAAACAGAAACATGTTTGAAAAGTTTTTACTTCAGCACTGAAATATCTTGTAAGGTGATATAAGTAAACTGCGCACAGCACCATCATGGAAGCCTGCTAGCGCCGAGGAAATCATTTTTTAGGTGACCCAGCATGGAAGTCGAGCAGAGTGTCCGCGAACAGGTTGGTGTAGTCGTATTGAATCGTCTCAGCGCACTGCAGTGAGTTTTTATGGCTATGGTAAGCCTCAAGGGGAAAAACATGTGTCACCACCCACACTGCTAGAAGTAAGCCACAGTCTGTCACAGTGACAGTGTTGACTGAGTTTGTAACGCTGAATTAAGGTCGTTTTGCTTCCTTTGCAATCTTTGGCAGTGTGTGGTTTGAGTAAGCAGGACCAGAAAAAAATGCTGTCAAACTCAGAGTTAGAGGTCGGCTTATTTGATGCATAATATACCACTTTTGGGCCAGGTACTTATCAAGCTAAAAAAGGACTTTGTTTTTGCCCAGCGTCTTTTTGGTAACACCTTTTATGACACCCTTGTCTATAATGCATAACAATATGTTATGAACATTATAATGCACTTATAGTATCGCATAATCATATATATAAGAATAGATTGAATAGCTGCAATGCTTTATTCATAAATAAACTCATTAATACACAATAATACACTCTAATAGTGATTATAGTGTGTTATAAATGATTATAATATACCATAAGCTTTGCAAATATGGTGAGTGGCAACTATGAAGTATTGATACTAGACCATTTAAGTCATTACAAAATGCTTTATAATGTGTTATGATTATTGATGAAAAGCATTCAGAACATTTAGTGTATAAACTGTAAGTATCGACACTATCGACAGTATGTTTATAATGCATTGTAGACATCAGCGGCACAATGAGTTATGTTTGTTGTCTATGATTACACAGCACTACAGGTGCATTATTGTGCATTGTTAGAATGTTAATAATGTGTTATAATGCATTATAAATTTGACTTTGATAGAAAAGTGTTACCCCAGTGGGTCTGTGCAATGTTACACTAAAGGATACCAGTACATGAGGGAAGAAATCATCTCATTTGCTCCGACAAATTCTATTTTATGCATTTGTATCACTTCTCTTTTGTATTATCTGTGAGCAGAAACATATCAATACATGAGTTACATCAGAGAAGTAGAGACAGTAAGCTTTTCCACTCAGTAGGATCCTTCAGTCCGTCACAATATTTGAAATGAGCAACAAAATATAACTTCCTGGAGTAAGACAGTTGACTGTTGGGTCCCATCCCCGGATTGTCAAATACTGATGCTTTGGGTTGTCAGCTCAAGCTGGACGCCGACTCAGCGCTTCAGTTTTTGACAACCAGGAAATGAGAAACAACAATCAACTCTCTTTCACCGGGAAGTTATAGGTTGTCTCTCTATCTGATAAGATATCTATATTCTGCTCTATATACGCGTCCTCTGAACACAAATCCGTCATTATTATAATGCTGGGAACATACAGCCGGTGCATCGACCCTTACTGGATTTAGCGCCGGACCTACTGTTTTCGAATCCTCACTGCTCACTAAACCATAGCAAATTGTCCTGATTGGCCGACATGGAGAGGAAGTCAAGGCGCTTGGGATCCTGCCTGATGCGATTTATTGCCCTGCACACAATAGACTAATGGCCCATTGGCTGCAAACTGGGAGCAAAAAGAGGCTGCTGCTGCTAATGAGGACTGTCTGTGAGAAGAAGGTACAGAGAGAGGCAGACCAGAAAAAGAGGTGAAAATGAGAGATGGAAACAGAGAAACAACACAGATCGAAAGGAAGGAGGGGGTGGCAGATGGAGTGAAGGGGTGAGAGCGAGAGACAGACATGGTGACAATGAGCGGAAGAAGTGACAGAGACACAAGTGGAGAGTGGGAGGAGAGAGGCAGAGGAAAAACAGGAGGAAGAGAGAGACAAGAGAGGGTCAGGCTCACTGTGAGGACGAGAGAAAAATCAGTAAAACAGAGCAGTGGTTGATGGTAAGGCATTACTCAGTAACATGCCATAACAGTATTGTTATGTATACCAGCTTCATCGCTGTGTGCTGAAGAAAGACTGGTCGGACAGAGGTTATGTAGCTTGGTGCAGGAGGTGGTGATGGTAGAAGTTACTTGCCCTTACCAAAACATTTTGTGTTTTTGGACCTTAGTCTCCAGAGATCCATACCGTTTCCCTTGTGTGACATCTTTGGATTTGCACTTGGTTTTGAAGTTTTATCATCTATAGAGGTTTGTATGGCCACAGAAACCTATTTGCAGTGCTAGCAGAGATCGGAAGAAAGAGCACACTGCTTCACACACGAGCGAGGCAAAGAGCTAGTCCATTGGGTAAGCTATATCTTCTCTTTCCGGAGTACCAACCGCTGCTGGGTGATGGAACAAGCTTTACTAACTTTGCGCCGCCGGTGATTTGCCGCCACAGGCACCCAGTTCATAATACTGCAAAGTCTTTCATCGGCGGGTTCAATCACACTGGACATGGACTTGCAGAATTTATGGCATATAACCTAATAAGATGCAGCTTGCTGAAGTAGTTTCTAAAGATTAAAACATAAAATCAACGATTTGAGCTAAGGCAGTCTAAATGGCCTAAAACTGCATATGCTGAAGAGTAAGTGGAGTGGAGTAAGGGAAAATAATGTCTCGTAACTACGTAGCGTTAGCCCTGCTGTTCAGTTAGTAACATGTAATGAGTAACTGATAACATGTTGAGTAACACCCAACAGTAAGAAAGAGGTAGGGAATTATGATGTACAGCAAGGACAAACAAATGAGTAACAAAGAAGACAGAGTAGACAGCCAAAGAAGAAAGAGAGAGATAGCAATTAAAAAAGCAGACAAAGTGAAGAACAAGTGAGAAAAGTGACAGAGGAAGGACGTTGTGGAATTAGAGCAGCGTTCACTCACTCCGACAGCTCCCACTAAAATCACACGGAGCACGTGGCGAGCACAATTCTGACACACGGGCAGAAGGACATGTTCCCCGCTCACTCCAACACGTGTGTGAAATACACTGGTACACGACAAGTTTAGCAGTGTTGTTTGTGTGCACTGTGGCGGCCGTAAAGACCCTGCGCTTGTGACCAGAGGGTTTCCAATTCAAATCCTCGACCTCCTACAGGGCTCTGCCCACCTGCAGCACAGGGCTTTTGTAAGGCTCTTAATTTCTAACAGCTTGAGTGGAAGCTGCTCAGCGGCTGCAGTGTGCCTGTACGCATGTGCACTACCCACACAATTTGAATTAAGATGCATCCTGAAACACAACAGAACAAACAGTTTTGGGAGATATGCTTTAATTATGGGTCTGTTCTCTTGTTCTGTTCAGTGGTGTGGCGCTATTATTGCTCTCCCAGTCACATTTGGTACTTCTTTCTGTTGATTAAGTGCATGCATGGCATGTGTGAAATGTATCATTGTACAGTAGACTTGCAGAAACAAATAAACAACAGCAATGTGTGGGTTGAATTAGTCAAATATTGTTTTGTTGAACTCCCAGGGCCACTGAGGAATTGTTTTCAAACTATCATCATAGGGACACCGGCTGTGTCCTACTTTCTCTCCCTCTGTTTCACTGCATTTTTCAATGTCATTGAACTCTCCTTGTCATTCCCCACCTGTCCCCAGACGTCCTCAGAGTGCCAGTCACCTGACCCTGTCTCCTCCCTGCACACCTGTTGCTTATTCCCTTATTAAACCACCTGTCCCCTTATCAATCCCACATGCAGTTATTGTATAAACACCGCCCACTTTCCCGCTCTCAATTTCCAGACTGTCAATGTGACTTAACTGCCATCGAGGGGTTCAGCTGTAGACCCTTTTTGTGATTTGTCGAAGCCAAAAACTTCTCACAATAATGATGGCTGCACCGCATTTATGTGAGCTCGTTCCAGGGCTCAGGTATTATGCATGCTCACTCGCTGACATGCCTTACTGGGACACTTAATAGAATGGAGCCATTGTAAACATTATTGGTCACACCTGTGCTTTTCCTGCTTTCACAAATCAAAATGTTCGCCGTGAAAAGGGCCTTTTCCTTCCTGTGACTGGTTCCAAAACAATCTGACTGTGATCTGTTACCTGCCTCCATTTGTTTAAAATCATATATATTTTTAAAACGCAGCTTGATGTTATATGATCAGCAAAGGTCCAGCAGTAAAGTTGCTGAGCTTCTACCGCTCCTCTGATATCAGTGGAGACTGGCGGGGAAAGAACATGGGTTGCTAATGTTACAGACTGGCCACACGCACGCTAGCATTTTTATGTGCATTCTAAGGAATTTCACATTAGAAATTTTATGGATTAGGCAAAATTTTAAAAACCTTCCTCTGATATGAAAAAAAGGTTGTACGCTCACTTGTAAATGTTCGGTCTTGTCTGTTTATATAAACACAATCAGTGATGACTGGTGACATATGAGGGTCTTGAAGGTCATCCTATTTCATAAGGGGAGACTTAAACCACTACCACTTGTAACTTTTCTGAGAAGCAACTCGAAAACGAGGGGAAGGGGTAACAATTAGAAATGGGGATTGAGTCGTTACAGTCTCTGTAGCCTTTAAATAATCATATTTGGGCATGATGAAAATGTGTATTATCCCTTTAGAACTCTTCTCAATGACTGTCACTACATCCATAAAATGATGTCCCTAGGTGCTGGTGTGCACCTGTACATCAATGCCTCTACATGAGATGTTAACACTACTGGAGGTCAGTAAAAAATGTAGACACAGAGAAAATAGCTGTCAAGGCAGCCAAGCACGCAGTTGTTTAGCCTTAAGTGCCCACATTATAGTCAGCAACGCCGTCAACCGACAACCTTGATGAACGTAAATGAGCGTGTGTCAAAAAGAAAGGAAGCAACTCTGCTCCAGTTACACGACAGGTAAATTACGTTTCAAGTAGTTACCTTTAGTGTACTAAATCAAGTCGGGCCACACACCTTCTGCCCCCAATCGTTCTCTTCAATGCCTGTGTGGTTAATGGGAGCAGTGCAACAGACAAACCATGTCTCACATCACATCTGAGGAGCAGGGGTTTGTCATGATCAAGATCTTTTTGATTCCACAGCCTCCTCTTCTGTTGTTATCACCCTGTATCTGAGCTGAACGCCGAGTCTGAGACACTCACCACGGCACATCACAGCGTGATGCAACTCCCACTTTGCTCCATTTTATTTTCCTGCTTTCCCAATTTTTTACCCCAAACTCACACTCCCCCCCCCCCCCCTTCCCAAACACCCACGCCTTTTCAAGCGATGAGCTCTTAGCAGAACCAAAAACGTGCATTTATCAGACCATCAGTGAAAAATCCATTCACAGCAGCCACAGAGTATATATCCACTGTATATACACAACATCCCTCTCTGATTTAACTGGCTGTGCCCAGCAGTGGATGGTCTCCAGGGTGTTAAGGTCCACGCAGGGAGTTATTCCCACAGTGGCGCGGTGGAGCGAGCTGTCACTGGCTCAGCAAACAGGAGGCGCAGAGGCTAAACGCCTGTTCCTGCCAAGGGAGCGAGGATGCTGAGGAGAAAAACGATGGACGGGAGCAAACGGCACATCACTGCCGGCGTTCAAGTTCCAGGAAAAGATGGATTTCTGTGCTTTAAGAGGTGCTGAAGAGGTTGATACTGTATGATGCTCGCAGTCCCGCTTTTATCTGACATCTGCCCTGCTCAAATACTGTATTTAGAGCCGTGACAAAGCACCATCTCTACTGCATTTACCTTTTGATGAACCCTATGTTAATGCTTCAGATAAATTTAGAAATGTCCCTCTCAGTAATGTATTAGATCAGATCACTGCTATTCTTTTAAATTCAAAGAAGACCACTTATCAATTTCAATTATTTTTTGATTGTGCACACTGTGGTTAAACAGAAGTGGGACTCCAACAGTAGTCTCTGCAATGTGTGTCACAGCTGTGTGCAGAAACTAAACTATACTATTCAGGGTTTAAAATTGCCACTGGATTGTTTCGTGTAAGTAACAGCTAGAATGAAGATGCTGCATTTACAGTAAAGTGAAATCCCTCCATTGATTAGGAGGCTGTGATGCTGCTGTGAATGTCAAAGCCAAGACTGTAGAGCGACACCCAGTGGCCACCTGTGAAACTCCCTGCCCCACCACGGCTTCACAGGGATCTGTGACTTTTTTTTTCTTTCTTTTTTTTTCTTTTTTTTACAACTGTGTACCTGGCGACCCAATCACGGTGTACAATCCCATCTGTCAGGCCAGAATGCTAGTTAAAAGGCGCATAAATATATGAGAGAGATTAGTTTCACCATCCCTGCGCCAGCCTTTGCAAAACCGTCTGTGTCCTCGTGTGTTCATGTTTTAGTCATACTGGAATCTTTTTTTTTTTTTCTTTCTTCCTGTTCCTCCGTTTGCCAGCTATTTTCATCACTACCCCTCTGATGCAACAGCACAGCATCCATCTCATCAGTTATCACCATCAGAAGTTACACATGAAGCAAAATCGATGCAGTCAAAATCCTCGCTTTGATCTATTATTTCTAACCTTAAGTCGAGCTCACATTACTTAAGATCATTTATGCATGTGGCATGTGAGCAGAATCTTAACTCACTTGGCTTAAAGTACAAGTGGAGGACTGGGCTGCCAGACTTTTTGTATCTGTAAATGTAAATGACCTTGGAATAATGGTTCCCCAGCTGTTGAAACAGAAGGGGAAAATACAGTGCAGAGCATCGTAAATGTTGTTAATAGTTTGTTCACAGTAGAGACTAAGAATCAAGCTTTGATAAATGATCTTATGTTACAATGCAAACTAAATGAGCTCAAACTAAACAAAGACATTCCTGTGTCTGTGTGTGGCAGCGTTTTGGTTTTCCATAAAGGAAGAACTCAGCATAAAAAAACAAAAAACATTATAAAAACAACAGACAAGTACAGAACAAGAAACTTGTCATGTTTCTCCAGTATAACGTGTGCAGCGCCTATTAATAAATAACAATGGTTTCAATTCTGTACTTTAAGTATTGAATTTTCATTTTGAGAGACAATTCTCAGAAATGATTAAAAAAAATGACCTTTTCAACTTTGGTTTCAGCTTCAAACATTGTGAATCTTTCACCCCAACCCTGCATTGCATCATTACATTCCAAACAGATCGAATGAAGGTCAAAACAATATCACGGACATTTCTGTCGGCGAATGAAAACACTAAATCATTCAACAAATAGGAGACAGGTGTGTACTCTGGTAACAAATGTGTTTTTTCTGTTATTTTGTAAAATATTCATGAATATAGGTTAAGAAAACGATACACAATTCCTTCTGTTAAAAAAAAGGTTTCACTTGTTTACCTTGGAGAGGAGCACAGCTGTTTGAGAAAGGATTGTGTACTACACTACTACATTTCAAGAAATCTACTATGATACAGCAGGTTCAATACATTTCTTTTTGGATATTTCTGTCTCCTCTCTAATTAGTTAACCCAGTTTGCCTTAACGTTATTTCCATCTAGACTTTGCTTTCATCAAAAATGTCTTCCCTTTTATTAACTTGCAATGCCTTATACTTATTCCAGCTCTTTCTTACTGTCTTTCTAGTCCGTATGCTTTTATCTCTCTTGCCTTCACTCTCTTCATCTTTTTTTTTTTTTAGGTGTAGAGGGAGAGCAACATTACTTCCACCTCTCCAAAAGTTTTTTCTTAGTTCAGTTACTTTATTCTGCAGAAGTGTGAAAAATGAATCAAAATGAAGTGAAATGGGAAGACACGCCTAACTGCTGCCCTATACCATGAGAGATATTTTTATCCATCCACATAAAATCAAGGGGAACAAGAATACTACCCTGACACTGATGCAGGCTGTTGAATCTGTTGCAACACCTCATAACCCTCTCTGTAGAGAAACATACAGATTTTCATGTCATCTTTGATTTGCAATGAAGGGAAATAAAATCTTTCTTTTTCTGTCTGCGTACGTTTACTGTGGCACCCACCTCTCCTGCCCTGACCTCCCAACCATGAAGAAACCTAGAAGCCATACCTCCTCTCAGGCGCAGTGGAAGCCTTCTGACACGCTCCATTACATTGTGCTTGTTCCAATTAAAGCTGACACCATTTGCTGTCAAGAGCCTGGCGATACCCTGCAGAAAGGTAACCCACCCCTGCAACACCCGCTGCCCAGGGGGTTTCAGTGTTTCTGGATGTATATTATGTTGTTACAAGAAGATCTATACTGTCAAACGGAGATCCAAAGGTTGGACGTCCAAAGCTCTCCCTGCGGGGAAAATGTGTGCTTGGCATATGTGTGTGTGTTCACAAATGGAAATTAAGAGCAAAATGAGTAACTGATGATTTGAAAGCCACCTAATTTTGCAGAAATTAATTGCTATTACCACAGTGAATCGTGGGTAAATCGGGCTCAAACTGGTGAAGACATTGCATGCTGAGCTGTTACATTGTAAAACTATGATCCCAAAATGAATTTCACATGAGAAAATTAACCATTAGAGTGAACTTCCCCACAACGTGCAAGCTGCTGCAGGAGAGTGGTGAGTTGTGTTGCCTTTTCAGTAGAAATCCAGCATGTCTCGAACTATGTGCTGGGACCCTACTTGTACTGCTGCTGAAGTCTGGTGCAGTTCTGAGCATTATTTGTGGCTATGAGTGGCTTTTTGATGGCGGTTTCTTGGTGGAGGCATAGACTGCAGTGTATTGTTATCATGCCATCTTTTCAGGTCTTTTCAGGTTGCTAAAACTACATAAGTTAGTAGTCGGAAAACTTGATCTTTCGAGGTACCAGAGGTATCCAGACGCTGAAACATATAGGACTGCAGTCACTGGCTTGGCATTCTTCTCCCTAAAACTCCCCCACCATTTCATCCACGTCACTATATCAAAGTCAAGTCGTAAACATGTAATGTTAATATTATATGACACCTTCTGTAGTAATGTCAATATATGACATAACCTATGACATGTACAGAGGGGTATATCAGTGTTTTGTGGAGGCGTCACCTGCCAACATTTTATCCTGGTGACTGCTGGATACCAAGCAGATGATATCAGATTATGGCTGAGGCGGTGGCAGCTAGAGGGTACTGCATAAAACTATAGCTGTAACCAATACAACGCCTGCGCCCTTGATACCACTTACGTGTATTAATCACTGTGATTAACAAGTGAATACTTGAAATGACCGCAGTGTTTTGCTTAATTCACACTATATACAAATGACGTCGGAGTATAAGCTGGAGAAAATTCATCACTTTGACTTTTTCCTCATCACGTGGGGGAACACTAATGCATAGTTCTGAAACAGGAGACTGACCAAGAAGAATCTGTTTGGCTCCCAGAGCAATGAGGCTGAGCAAAAGTTCATCTGCAGCCTTTGGCTAAAAATATAAAAACCCTGAGCCAGCAGGCCAGACACACCCCCCCTGTGTCCCATCTGACCAAATGTAAACCTATGTATTGTGCTTCAATCACATCATGTTAACTCCATCAACCTTTAGACTTTGACTGTATTTCGTAATCCTTTTCGGTGAAGCTACTTTTAGAAAATGCATCCATGATGGCTGTTTACATAATTTGCTTTGACTGGAACTTTTCTCTGAACGTCTCATCAAGCAGAGTGATGTTAATGTACAAAATCGGGGGACAGTCGAGGCCCCATGAAAACTATCTGTTCGGCACTCAAAGCAATGAGGCTGAGAGAAAGTTAATCAGAAGGCCCCTCCTTTGATGAAATGACCCCAAGTAAAGTTGTGGAGAAGCTCAATATGCTTCCTCTGCAGCGGGCTGCAGTCCACCGACCACCCAGAACCAATCTGAGGCTTATGACGGTGGCAGGGGAGAAGATACATTAGGCCTCCCTCCAGTGGGTAATGAATGGAACTAATAGGAATAGGCAATCCCAGTCCACACCACTAATATATGTAGAGAAATACTTGATGCAGCCTCTGTTGTTTGTTCCTAAAGCACACTTTTGAACACTGCTTTCTAGTGCCAAAACACAGTCATTTTGATCTTTATACAAATCTGTGTGACTGGAAATTAATTGAAAGAAAGTGTAAATAAACAAGCTACAACTTGAAAATATTTCTCTAATGAATAAGAATCTTTTAGGTCCCAAGGATGACAGTGTCATTTGGTTAGTAAAATATCAAAACACATCCCAGATGTGATCAGCATATTTTGGTGCAGACATTCAATATGTATCCTCATGACTTAGGTGATTCCTGACTTTAAATGTAGTGCCACCATGAGGCTGACATATTATCATACCCACACGACTGAAAAGGTTTAATGACAGGGAACTCTCAAAACAACATATATCACCATTTCCCAAAACAACGTGGACAGTGCAGTGTATCGGACAGGAGCATGTAATCTTCATCGTACGTTTGGATTTAGGCAAGAAAGTGCTTGGTTAGGTCAAGAAAAAAAAAACTTTATGGTTCAGGTTAAAATAATAACGTTACTTATGTTACTTGGTGAAATACGTATATTATGCATGTCACTTGACTGTGTCACTGACCTTAAATAACTGTTTTCTCAACGTCTTGGTCTCGTATGACACATAAAAGTCCTGTGCTTGTTTAATTCTAAGTAAATATTCATGTTCCCCAGAGGATAAATCTAAATGTGCAAGTTTAGCAATCTTAATTTACTGAAATTAGATAAATGACATGACTTTGCCGTCATTTGTATGCAGTACTAATCATTAAATGTTATCTCACTTACCATGGTACTTATTTTATCTGAAACAATGTAGGAACTGCTGTAATGTCTGTTCTCCCTTGGGTTTGTCTCTGGTCAGTCATGGTCAAGTTTAAAAAAATGAATTGATAAAACTTTTTAAACAAAATGTTCATAAAATATAAAACTTCAAAGGGAATCCATCCAAGGCAATTTGTATATATCATGCGAATACTACTGCTAAATTTAGTCAAGTCATTAGAGTAGACACCAGATATCCCTCCAGTAGGTAATTAATCCAACCCAGCTCAGGGATGTGGTTCTGAAGCTGACCCCGACCTCATTCCTGGAGGGGGTTAGAGATGTGGGTGTATAAGATATACACCCCACAGAGAGCCGTAAACATGACTCCAATTTAATGTATCTGATTGGACTGGACCTGACCACAACTGAGCAAGTCCGCATTGCAGAGTTAACCAAAAGAGATTTTATGCAATACCAACTCATCCAATGTAATCCTCTCTATGAATTAATTAATGAATTCCAATGAGACATTCCAACATTTAAAAAGTTTGAAATTATTTAATTTACTTTGACACATTGATACATTCCCACATGAAACCTTTTTTTCTACCTTGTGTAACAATTCAAAACAAGATTAAATAATTTGTGCAGATGAATGTTTCCTCCAGTGCATAGCGTGAAACTCGGCTGCATAATATCGCCTTAGCTGCATGTCAGAGTGATGTAACAGGACTCAACTCAGTATCCACTATTTATGAAGGCTCATAAAAGAGAATATAGAATTGTCAGTGACCATTGATATTTTGACATAATAACAATCAGGGTGTAACCATGTGGTTTTAACAACAAAAGACTGACATCATGTAAAATCTCTTCTCGCTTTTCTGCTTCAACAGAGCTCTCTCAATCAATTCTAAAGTTTAGTGCCAAGGTTCTTAACTGTTCAAGTTTAGGGTCACAATTTAAAATATGAAACGTGAAAGCCACAATTTATGCTTCCAGCCAAAGTAGGGTTGGTCCATCCAATCCCAGCAGCCAATAATAGCTTATTTCATATAACATATGTACTTCAACTCTAAATCACCATAATATATTTATGGGAGGTCGATACCATTAGTGGTTAGTCATTTTAAACAGTCATTTCAAGGGTCACCTTGGTGGCACAGAGGAAAAAGCACTGGGTCAACCCAGCAGAGGCCTGGTTCCAAATCCATCAAACACAACTGTCAAAGTTCATTGTGGGATGCCAACAAGAGATCATGACCTTGCACTGCACTGGTGACCTCTACTGGCGAGTCTGCATATGGCGTTGTTGTGGTGGTTTAAAGCAGCTAATGAACTGTCCTAAGGTGAATCTATTGGTGACAGGCTGATGTTTCTTTTTGCTACTTTCTGTTCATTTGTTAATGCTCTTTCGTTAGTCAAAGTCTAGTGAGATAGCATTTAGCATATACGCACCTAATGGAACCGTTTGCTCGACAATAGTATACAAGCAGCAACCAGGGTTCTTCACAATGTGCTCACCTGTTTGTACGGAATGTTTGTAATCACTTTGACCTGCTGTCAGAGCCATTATGTGTTGAAAGTAACATCATCACAATTTGCTATATAAGTTGAAGTTGAAGTGACACCTAATTAATGTGATTAATCAGACGATGATCAGCTGTGATTGATGGGGTGGGATGGAGTCTTTTGTCTCTCTTTAGAAAACAGGGCATCTGTCCGGTCTTTGGCCTCACAATGGATGAATAAAAGTTATTTTGGTTCAAAGTGAGAATAAAGGCGAATGAAGGTAGAGGCATCAGGGAATGATGTGATTTAAATCGTTTTTAACGTGTGAGTAAAAAAGGGGGTGGGGGGGCTGTTAGATCGCACAGTTTAAAAGAAATTCAAAGAACATACCATGCTATTGAATGAGAAGGTTCTATATGAATGAAGTTGAATTCAATTGAAATATATTTTATATACTTTATTGCATGAAAGTTTGATGATGATTCTCAGTCATCCAGGTCAAGTGTTTTATTGTGTTGCAGTTTCTTGAAGACGTTTCAGCTCTCATCCAAGAGGCTTCTTCAGTTCTAACTAACTGGAGGGGAGTTGCAGGGTTTTAGCATCTGTGTGGGAGTGAATGTTCGACACATTTTTAAACCTGAGCTCAACTAACCCTAGCAACCTACATGAAGGTCGGTTTGATGGACGACCCACAAGTGGAAACATGTCCAGTTTTTAAAAAGTTTGTGTTTGTTCTCTAACTAACCAGGTTGCACACTACAAGAGGTGTGTCCCCGTGAACAGAACCTGATTTAATTCTGCATGAATTTAATATCCTTCAGGCCACAATTAACAGTTGGGATTGATATTCATTTTTTGGATCAATCCTGTAGGCTATTTATACTCAAAACAAGCCTTTGTGTGACTTTACTAGTATATAACCTTAAGGTCTCAATCTGCCCACCCCATACAAAAATTGATGGCAAAACAATTCTTAAATTTCAACATGTAGTTTGTAGTTACTGTAGTTTCCCAAAATGATTCAGGACACCAGGGCAGCTACCTATCGTATTTACTTCCTCAAAGACAGAAGGAAAAATAGATTCATTATATTTGTTGTTACTTTCAGTGACATTGAACACAAATGCAGGACTTTATGTGCAGCACTGTGAATGTTTTCTTACACTGCTGAAGCAGCGGAACAGTCGACATCATGAACCATAGAAGCAGAGACAGTGGGGGGAAATCAATTTCAATGACTAGCCTCGCAAACAAAACCTCATCAGTGGAGAAAATGGCTTTTTACAACCACTGCAAATTATGAGCTTTTATAAATTTTGCAAACAAGACAAGGGTAATGTCGGCCGTAAACATTTAGCTCAGCATAACTGTTAGGAGGTGCAGTTTGAGTGTGCTGTTGCTCTAAGTGAGTATGCATGCTTGTGTGTGGGGAGGGTGGAAACTTTCTATTTCTCTAATTGTCCCAAGCATTTGTCTTAATGACAGCAATATTATACACATGCTCAATATCCCTTTAAACTAAAATTACATCATACTTTAATCATAGTGTTTTTCTTTATTTTCACTTTTGTCAGCACCTTTTTGTACTGCTATTTTGAAATAAGCCCGTACTAGGAAATATTTAATAAGCAGTGGGAACTGAACAGCATCTCAGCTATAAATCAAAAAAAGAAACCTTGGTCTGCTTGATGTACATGATTTTAGGTTAAAGCCATAAGACTTGATCTTGATGTGACTGAATATTTTGTTTTTGTTACTTAAAAGGGAAGTTGCACGATACCTAATGTAAATAATCACCTACTTTAATATGTGTAGGCACACACTCCCAATGGTATTAACCACTAACGTTGGGTCAGTGTCTGCAGTTATATTCATGTTCCTCCACAGGCTAAGTGAATGATGTCAGTTGTATTTTCTTTGCTTGTCAGCGACATGCATTTTGTGGTGGACTGGCTGGTCAGCTGAGGACGTCTCATCTTCCAAAAAATCCTTCAAAGCAATTAATGCTCTGGACAGCCTGAAAGAGGAGCTTGTCTGTAAAACACGGACAGCATCCTTTAGGCCAGCGGCTGAGCTCTGAATAATCCAAGGCCACGGCCTCCATCAAAGCCAGCTTTAATTGCATTTTTTCCACGTTTTCTTCTAGTTTGGCTGTAAGTGAGTTTGAGAGAAGAAAACATCTACTCCGAAATTCCTTTGGATATGACCAGGGGGTTCGACATATTTACAGGGAGGCATAGGTGTGTGTGTGTGCACATGCGTTAGTGTCTACAGTAGGCCTGTGTATATTCCAACCCATTCACCAGAATAAATGTTGGCAATGTACATTCTTGCAAGATAAGATTTCTTTATTGTACGTTTACGTTTCTTCAGGTTCAGTTGTCAATTTTATGTATCGGTAAGGTTTTCACACAAAAAGGTCATGGTTAGGCCTAAAACACTTGGTTTTGTTGATGTAAACATGGATAAAATTCTTGGTGTTTCATCAAAAATCGCTGTTTTTCTGTCTTCTGGAAACAAAATGTCTACATGTCTTTGTAAAAATATCCACTAGTTGTATGCCTGTTAGTATTGAAACGACACCACAATGCCCTCAACCTCTCAACATGACACTGATCTCATAAATATGTGAAACATCAATTTGATCTGACATGTAGAAATATCAATATGGTGCACATGACACATACATGTTGGAACATATCTGTGGTTTGCTGCTAACATTTTATTCCTCCGACTGAGCTGGTGTATTCATACCTGTGGAAGTATGCCCATGTGCATGTGTGAGCCCTTGTGTTACTACTACATGTTCATTTGGTGCAATCATATGTGCCTATATTGGCCGGTGTGCTTACAGAGTAAGGCTCCGTAGCTTCTATCTGTCACCAGAATGAAAGAGCAGGAAACTGACAGCTGATAAGACGCCTCCCTCCCTTTTTTACTCACCTTACTTGCACAGCCACAAAGCAATCCCTGGGCTCACTTTCTGCTGACTAGTTACTTCTCTGAGCAGCAGCGGATAGAAAAATGAGAAAATCAGTTTCTGCAGTCCGTTTTTACTCCTCGAACTTTCAGACTGCTCGCCTCTGCTTCCTCGCGCATGCAGAATGACTGAGCTTTATAGCTGGTGTAATTTGTGTCTGCCACAGCCGTTGCCTTTAAAGCAGATAAATGAGTCATGGGAGGTGGCAATTATGATTATGTCTACAACCAAGGAAACAAATCTTTCACTCACCGATGCTGAATCACTACGTCCCCATTAAACCCACTGGAGATGTGACGGAGGCCTGGGGGTCAATGGTAGATCACTGATATAGGCAAGAAGAGAATAATAGAATAGTAGCCTTTGTTTTACCATGCAAATGTATTCTCAAACGTGAGTTATTTTACACAGAAGCAAGAAACTGAGGCCACAAAGAGTGAATTCTCAGATACAAACATTCATGGTACCTTGAGGATCAACCCTTCTCACTTTAATGACCCCCTGACCTGTCCAGAAGCAAATTCATTTGTGATTTGTAGTGAAATGTTGGGTGGATTTCCATGAAATTTGACTCATGTCCCATCTGCAAACATGTATGGAGAGTGGTGTTTGATCTACACTGCAACCAGCCACTAAGGGGCGACCAAGTGTTGAGCTGTGAGTCATGAATTGGCACAATCCAAGTTATTTGTTTCTAAGGGTAACGTTGGTGATCCTCAATCATCAGATCAGTTTAACTTTTTCTGCAAACTAATGACATCTCCATCAATTTTAGCTGCGCTAGCTGTAATAGCTCATCATGCTAACACGCTAAACTAAGCGAACAAATTGGTAAACATTAATCCCGCAACATATCATCATGTTAGCATTGTTGTTGTGAACATGTTAGCCTGCTGATATTAGCATTTCGCTAAGATTTCAGTGTCCTTTTATATTTCTCATTGACACACACCTAATCATCCAGTTTTGTAAAATATTCATAATTGGAAGTAGACAGAAAACTGATAACAGCTTGACAGTTGATTCTCAGAGTTCAGTAAATACTCAAACCAGTGGAGGACCGAGGTTGAAAAAAGTGAATTTAAAGCATGGCATTAGATTAATAATCATTCCTGCATCCTTGACAGACACAGGTACATAATCCTGCCCTTGAGGGTGTAAGTTCTTCAGTAATGCATTGGCATTTATGAAAACATGCACAACAATTTCCTTGTGCTTGCCATAACTGAGCAAACCCTCACTTGACTTCTGAAACTGAATACAATGAAAGCAGGGATCAGCATAATGCAAACACTTGAGGAAAATAATGATCCAAACAGTAAAAGGAGATCCCCACTGAGAGGAGAATTACAACTCAGTATCACAAGTACGAGCTGATCGAGCACTCGCTTTTCCACTACATTACAGCTCTCACCTCACAACAGGAGAGACACTTGAAAAACGAATTGACACCAGCGGTGTTCTCTCTGTTTAGCCAATTGAAATAATATTTGAGTTACAAGAGATTTAACAGTTTATTGACTTGGGCAATCTTCTTATTAAATGCAACAACTGGCAAGGCAGAGAATTTTCTTTTTTTTAAATCAATAAGACAAAAGTCTGACTAAAAGTTATAATTATAAAGAGGTATAGAACAACAGCTACAGTGACAATCAGGGCTGGCTCTAGCCATTTTGGTTCCGTAGGCGAGATTAGGCTATATGGAAAAGCCATGGGAAACATCATCAACAGCTTAATTACTTGTCAAACAAACTGACTAACACTGAACACTGAATAAAACAACACAATAGACAAAGCTTGGGGTAACATACAATTAACAGAACTCACCTGCCTCACATTTATAAAACTAGATTCAAGGAACAATATTTAATTGGTAACAAGGTTTAATTGTAACAGTCCGTAATAACACAAATAACAACAACATTAAAAATAATAAAAACACAGCAGTGTATCAGAGACCACCGATCATTTCTGAACTTACATGCTTCAGAGTGATATATATGGCAGATCAGAATGCCCTTCTCCAGCTGCAGCACCCCTCCAGCATGTGGCACTCTAGGCAACCGTTTCTATGGCCTATGCCAAGAGGCGCTGGCGACAATGGACACTTGTAAGCGTGATGCCACAGGGCATTTTGATGGAGATATTTTTGACATGAACTGGGACATCTTCACTTGATCTTTTCCTAACCCTAACCAAGTGTTTTCTGTGCCTTAACCTTACCATACAGCATAAAATTGAAAGCAGAATTGCAACATAAAGAAATGTAAAGTTTTGACATACAATATCTGTGATTGAAAAAAAATGTACACTGTTACATAACAAGAATACTGAGCAAGAAGGCGGGAAAAAAAATACACTGTGAAATATATTCAGCCATACATCAGCACACCAAGTAATAAAATATTATGGTTCCCCTACAGCAGAGAAACTGTTGGGACTGTTGGAAATGTAAGGTCAAAACATGCAATTTCCTCAACTTGCCCAGAAGAGTAAACAGCAAGCAAACAAGAGGAAGATTCAACCCCTCACGGAAATTGTTTGTTGTCACGGAAAAACATTCTAACAATGTCTCTGGTGTGTGTGTGTCTGAGTGAATACATGAGAGCAGATGAGCAGCGCTCCTTGGCACCTATTAATCAGGGCACTTCTAAGAAATGTGACTCAACTGGGTGTTAGAAAGAAATCAGTCATGTGGCAAAAGCAATCCACCTAACCTGGCTCAGAAATTACATTCACAGACACACACGGAGAAACATCACATATATATATATATCTAAACAAAAGAGTCAGATATCTAATTATTGCTGATGTCTGATTAATAGTTAATGATTGACATTGTCTTAAACCACTCAGTCATCACAGATTTGTAATCTTTTATGGGGAAAGCGTTAAAGGGATATTGCGGTGAAAGTTTAATCCAGGGTCTATCACCGTGACACAAAGTAAGACCCCCTCGAGAGATCAAGTTTGCAGACCGCTAGCTTACGTAGTTTTAGCAACCTTAGAAATGACCGCACGATAACAATACATTGCAGTATACGCCTCCAACAAGGATTAAACTTACACCAGAATATCCCTTTAAGCAGAGATACCCAGAAGGATTCATGCTCCCTCCATCTCTCCCTCTCTCTCTCAAAACTTCTACAGTCCTATTTTTTTGCCATTGCTCTGCCAAGCTTGACCTCTGGAGTATGTCCAGCAGATAAAACATTACCATTCCCTGTTTTGCTTACAACCATCCCAAAGGGCGTGTTAAAGCCCCGCCGGTGGATAATGTGTTGGTGATGTAGCGCCAAGGCTGATTATTCACAGTCACACTTCACCGGCTCCCCTCACTAAGTGAGAGTGATCACATCAATACCACATCCTCCAGGCTGTCGATATGCTCCTCTTCAACGGTTTGCACCTCAAGTGAAACACTGCTTAAAACTGTTCGTTTCAACATGAGGGAATACATGGATTCATTAATTAGCTCATTAATCCATTTAGAAATGTACAATGAAAGACTTATGTTTCGGTGTGAATCAGAGCCACACAAAGTCCTCACGTCTCGCATCTTTGGAATATTTCACTCTTTCAGTAATGTCTACTTCTTGACCAAACAACAAACACTTGCAAATTATTTTTTTATCATACTTGGTTTGAACTTCTACATGGCTTGATGTGTAGAGAGATCACCCAGCAGACAAATGGATGTGCAAAGAGGGCTAGGAATCTTTGATCCGGAGTGCAGAGGCAGAAAACTTAAAACAAGTCATCGATCGAGTCTGAACAAAGTGGGCAAGCATCGAAGGCCAAGAACTACAGTTTGTGGGTGGTGATACGAACTCTGTCCAGGAGCTTTTTTCTGTATTAACTTTGTTTGGGGTCCTAAATGTGTATGTGTATGTGTTTTTCAAAAGCATTTAAAATCAGATTAATTCACTCTTTTTTGTTCCATATTCTGCACTAAACATGTCTGTCCCAAGGTCTTTGAGGTTGTTTAATTCCAAAGCTTTAACTTATGGTACAGATCCCATTAAAGCCTTTTCAGACGAGCTCAGCTTGTGTTTGATTCCAGCAGAAATGTCACAGTGTCTCACCAATATTTCAAGACGTTCACAGGTTATTATTTACAGGTCAGACTCTAATCTAAGTCAATAAAGATTAGCTGCACTACAAGCATAAAGCTGATTTACTCACTTTGAGAACTTTCAAATTAAGTCAAAGTCGCAAACTCGAGTGCCCATAGTGGTGTTCTTCATAAATATTTCATGCCACACCATTCGTGTCATAAAACAATGATGAGGGTTCAGTGAATATTTTTGTTCTTGCTCATGCTGAAAAACAACCGAAGTGCGTCCGCAGGTGAATTCTGCACATGTACGTGTCTACAGAGACATGGATGAATGTAGTTCCCACATTCCTAACAAGCAGATAGTTTGATCTGTCTCTCAGGGTCGCTGGGGTCTTTGTAACTGAAGCTTGCATATCAGTTTCATAAAGGAAGAGAGAGGCAGCCCGAGGTCTTCATCAGGCAAACATCAACGTGCACAAAAGGCAGGCTAAAGAGTATAAATGCAGACAAGAAATGACAGCTCCACCTTGGATCACAATACAAATAACAATTCGAACCAACTGACTATGGACGTCACAAACGCATACTATATTACTAAACATGTTTGCTTCATAAAAAGCTATGAGGGGTAGGTAGGTAGGTATAACTAAAATGAAATGCTGAAAATGGAGATGATGAACTTAATAATGATGAAGGTTCAGCGAAAACTCAGTTTTTGTCACTCATTTTGTTACTTGCACCCTAGAGAACACTGTCCTTAAATAATTAATAATCAAATAAATGGTGCTGTGAATGATAAATAATGAATGCAAGATGTGGTAAATAACAACACATGACTGTTTCTTAACGCATCGTGCCATTTTTGAATGAAATTGGCTTTAAATCAATCAAATCACCACATAATTTATCAGTAATTTTTTGTGATTTCATCACTTTTTCATTAGTGAATCTTTTTCATCAACAGTTGCCACAATAAATGTTGGCAATGTACATTATTGCAGAGCACAGGTATGTTGAAACTTAACATTTTCATTAAGTTGTCCTCAATCTTGTGTTTCTACTCGGGTTCGGTTTAGGCACAAAAAAAGATTAGGGTTAAGGTTAGGAAAGCATCATGTTTTGGCATAAAACACCTGGTTTCGTCGCCACAAACATGGCGGGAAATTGTGCCAAGGTATCCGTGAGGTATCGCACTTAAAAGTGTTCAACCTTCTGTTCAAATGTCAGTATGATACGTACCCTGTTACTGTGAACGTATCAGTGGTTTGCAGAAACATTAACGACTTACAGTTTATCCTGTCGACTGGGCTGAGAATTATGCCTCCCTCAGACAACTTGACAGGAGTTGGTGGTGGAAAGGGGAGAGTTTCTCAATCACTCATCCTGCCTTCAAGGGATTCAGTGACCCAAGTGACAGGTTACTAAACCATAATGGCAGATTTATTTCCCCAAAAGAAGTCAAGCTTTCATTATCGAATACGAAATCGCTCTGCATGAAAAGAAACTGTTTTTATAGCGTAAGTCCTGGTCTGATCCGGCACCTACATCAGCTCATCTTCTGCTGCTGTTATGAACCAGTGGAGCATAAACGATGCTCTTAGTGCTCGGATGTTTTTTCCGAGGGTAGAAAAGCTGGTCCCTGTCGCTGTGTCGCTCTGAGCAGACAGAGACGGGAACAAACCTGCAGCGACACGCACACGTTTAGCACCGGGCAAAATGAGGATGATGCTGACATCATGCCGCGGCAACAGGGGAAGCCATTAATGGTGTTTGCTTGTTATACGCCTCTGTTTCTCATCCTGCAGCGTCAGGTCTGCCTTATGTCCTCACATATATATATATAGATGAGGAACATTGCGTCTGTTTTCATTTCTTCTGCACTTTGAAATAAAAAATGCCTCTCTCTCAAAAGACAAGTCAAGTGTGAAAGCAGTCTTTCTCATCCCACTCGTCAAAATAGATGTTGGCAGAAGCGCTTTTCTGTAACACCGCAGAGAAGGTAGAACCTCGTGTGTCTTTACATTACAACTTAAGGTTTCTGTAGAGTCATTTTCTATCTCTCTTGTCACAACGCTGCGTTTAGACTTTAACTTTAGTAACTTTTACTTTTTATACTATATGCACTCAGAAGGCTGTTGCTACTGCATATGTGAGGTCACGCGGTGTTGTTTGGAGCCTCGATGAAGACCCAGTGGTCGGCTTTTTTTAACGATAACATAATAAATGCTTTTTAATATTTTCCACTCCTCATTTGATACATTTTCTTATATTCCTGGAGTGCCTCAGGTTTCTGGAGCATTTCCGATGTTTCAGATGTCAGACAGAAATGAAAGTATTTCAAAGCCATTTTCCACAGCGCTAGACAGTTATTGTTAGGCATACCTGACAATGACTTTAGACATGACAAGGAAAGAAGAATGTGTGGAATAAGAAGGACGATATCCCTGCATCAATTTTCATCCCTTTGTATAAAAAGAAAAAAAAAAAAACTTTCCATTGTGACTCTGACATGAGCGAAATACTAAATCAGTAGAGCGTTCTCTCAGAATGGCTTGTCTGTGCTGCATCTATCCTCTCCTCCGTGTCGCTCCCAAAACGAAAGGGTGCAAAACAAAAAGCAGGCCATCAGTATGCGAGGACATCATCCCATTAACACCCACTTAGGCGGAGAAATTTGAGAGCGCTCGAGAGTCTCATCTGAGGAGGTCGGAGAGAGTAAAGGCCTGAGGAGTGTGTGGGCAGGCGGAGTTACAAAAGGGAGGAAAAACAATTTGTAAAAGGCACCAAAACGTCCTCCGATTGCTCCCATTTCCTTCGTATATAAACTCACACTGCACACGCCACACACTTCAGGCAAAAAACGCTGCTGACCCGCGGCGGCTGGCTGACCTGTGGCACCCGCCGTTTTGAGAATGACGGCACCTGCATGGGTAGGTCAAGTCCACTTCACCCGTGACAGAGAACATCACTCGATGAGGTGAAGCTGAGTTTAAACTAGAACAATTGTTGATTGAATTATTTAGGTATGAAAAATATTCCAAAGCCCCAAATGTAGCAAACTGAGGGAAAAAAAATGAGGAAAAAAAAAGAAATAACACACTGAGTTGTGAGCTGAAACTTTGATTAATCATCCGTTTGTGATTTAGGGGGGATCACCGTGACTTAAGGCAACAAAGTGGGCAGAGAAAACCTTTTCACTTCAACCCTGCAAAACTTTGCCGCGGATGATCTCATTAGTGTCTCTGCACCTCCTGGGACAAATTGTCCAGATAAGTCGATCCCCGATGCAGAGGAGAGGCACCGTGAAGCATTGCCAGACATTTAAAAGGCTCCCGTCTCATCCGGGTGAGTGCCTCGACAAATAGGGAGGAGAGGAACGACAGGGAAAAGAGATGGAGGTGAAGACAGAGGTGGTAGAGGAGGGGGAGTCAGCCGGGCGGAATGGCAACCCTGTCGAAGGTTAATGAGCAGAAAGATAATGTTTTAGCTCCAAATACGACCCTGTCACTATCTGAAACCCCGGCAAGAGGGATTAGGGAGGGAGTAGGGTTTCAAGACAGTGGCGTACACAAGCGTGTGTGTTTTCGTCAGGGCAAAACACTCCTGCATACATGCTTTCGAGTATTTTACTGTTTCTGGTATACTTAGAGGGGAACTCTAGACCGTATTTTCTCATATTTTATGTGTCCTGTTTTAAGTGACTAATGGGGACAACACTTTTTGGAAATTGGTCCAGTATTGAGTGTGACCACTACAGCCGGCAGCTACAGGACAGGCCACAGAGTACTGCTAGGCTCACTTTAAGTGCTTGTTTTCGCCACCGACAGGCTCAGATTGTTATTCTAATTGTCCATCAACATTATGGAAAGGTTTCCTTACAGAGAGGCCCTCTTTGCAAAAGAATAAGATCCTTTTTGTTTAGCCAGAATCAGCCTCTCACCAGAACCCACCAGACTCAAATAGCAGAAACCGCCATTTTAACATCGTATGACAGACTTCATTCAAACTTGACAGAAGTGAAAGAAAAACACACCAAATCCATTTTGATTTGGTTTTACAGTTTTCCAACAATCACCGACTCCAGTGAATTGGTCAAAAAAAATCTTTAATCTGCTGCGCTATGTGATCCGCGCCCCTCTGCTTCCTCTTTCAATA
The DNA here is from genome assembly GCF_904848185.1 of Acanthopagrus latus. Taxonomy (NCBI): domain Eukaryota; kingdom Metazoa; phylum Chordata; class Actinopteri; order Spariformes; family Sparidae; genus Acanthopagrus; species Acanthopagrus latus. Next base: position 19,626,251 of record NC_051049.1, read on the forward strand.
TCTACAATTCTAACATGGTAGATTAGGATTTATTTCGACCAAATCAGAGCTGGTTGTTTCAACGGGGGAAAGATGAACCAAGTTTGATGTAGTTGTAGTTTAACTGAAGTGTGTCATCAGTGACAACATGATTGTTTTAAGAAAGAGCTGCTGTTTCTGGGATAAATAAAGGATCTAACCCTTGAACAACAAGGTCCATGGCTGTCGGGATCCTATGCATAATGCTGTCAAACACTTGGCAGACACTTGGAATAACAATCTCAGCAATTGACGGTGTGTAATTGACTGTAGCAGACTTGTTCAATACTGGACCAATTACAAGATTGCTGTTCCCATTACTCACTTAGACACAAAACATGAGAAAATGTTGTCCAGGTTGAAAACTACCACAGTTCCCCTTTAAAATCTAATAAAGTGTTGCATTTTTTACCCAGTGTCATACAGGTTTGTCTTTAAATTGCTGCTGAATTGACTAAATGCTGATTACAGGCAGTAGACACACATTTTGACAAAAAAATACCAACACATTTCCACAGATCAGACACGTGAGTCTTGATGTGCAGAGGAAGCGACTGGGAACAACTGGTAACGTCAGATTTATTTAATGTCTTCCTACATCTCTGCACTTCCAGTTAGCCGCAGTAAATTCTATCAACAGGCTTGTGCACTCTGAGATTACCAGACAGCAATAATACAACAGGCCTGCCATATTTTGTTTCCACTGCACCTGCCGGCAGCAAACACAGTCGGATATCGTGTCGCTAAACATTTATTCTCCTTTGTCTTACACAGTTGGTTTGTTGCTTCAGAGCTTTCATTAGCTTTGTTCCGTCAGAGACGGAGGCTTTGCATCTGCGACACAAATCTCTGCCATGTCTGCTTTCATCATGCAGATGCTCGGGAGAATTAACTGTGTGCAAATAAAACAGTGAAGACAGAAAAATGCAGATAAATAAAAAACACGTGTTGTGGGGTTTTTTTTCACAAATTAAGTAGAAGCTCTAATTAACCCCCTCTTACTGTTTAAATATTAATTATACTGGAGGAAAATGACTGATTAGTTGAGAGGCATTTTCACACTGTAGCATGTGGAACAGCAGAAGCATGGATTACGTTTTAATAATTTATCATGTGTTTTATATGTTGAGTTTTAATATGAAAAGTTTACACAGGTCACACAGGTGTGACATAGCATGGTATTGAATATAAGTACATGTACCACCACACGCAATTTATATACATAAATAAACATTTAAGTTGATTTTATTTGTAGCCTTAATATTCAGAGATCATATTCTCAACACCAGCGACATGCACAGAAGTCCTAACCTTGCTGTCTACGTTAGTGAGCTAGCTAAGAGGGGGCCATCTTGTCCCGGTGAAGTGAGTCTTGGTTCTGTCAGTGATCATCCATTGAGCTGTCAGACTGAATATTGGATTGTCACTATTTATTTATTTATTTATTTTTTACCTATTTCTGCCTAGAATATATGAGTTTTCAGTGCTATCTGATAACCGGTTACAGTTAAGTTTCTGCAGCATTTGTTAACATTTGCAGTGCTTGCACTTTGGGAGGCCAGAATAAAACGGACTGTTCCAACATTCTTTGTCCCCGCCATCGTTTTCTTGTGTTTTGAGGAGTTTGGAGCTGAACCCTACAAAGTCAAGACAAGATGGTCATCAGTAAAGCACACACATTCAACCAGATAGCAGATGGGTGGGTGTCAAACCGAGTCAAGCCGAGCCAGCGCATGTGTGTAGAAGAGTCCCATATGTGTCACTGGAAAATACAAACCTTTCAGAGAGCCTCTGTTCTTTATTTAAGTCAAGTTTAACACATCTGGACTCATCTCTCAAACTTTTTTAGTCATAAAAAGGGCAAAATCTGAGTTGAACCTCGCACTGATGGCGGGATGAATTCCCAGCAATGTGCTTTTTGAATTCCACAGAAAACACAGCAAACTACCAAAGGCACCACAATTAAAGAACTGAAGGCAGCGAACGCGGTGGATGCAGATGCCCATCTCGCCACACAAAGTAAACGCTCACTTTTCACCCTGAAAACCTTTGTAAGAATAATACTACGTGGAAAAATCAATAAAAGTTCAAGTTTTAAATAAAAAGACAACAGTGCACTGGTATTTCTGGGACAGGCCTCCACAAATGTGTTGTGCCTGATATCACAGAAAGAAAAGGGAGAGAGAAAGAAAGACAGAAAAAAGACCAAGCTAAGGTTTAGTGTTAAGCCCGTAATAGAAATACTTACATTTGGCTTTCTGAAAGTAACAGGTAATAGCAGAAGCCAAAGAAACAGCAATTTGGACTTATTTTCGCCAACCAATTTCAGCCATCCACAGAGCAACCAGCCTCCAACTTCATAAAACACTGATCCTTCAGAGACACAGAGAGGGAGACAGAGGTGGAGGAAGAGGAGGCAGAAAGGAAACCAGCAGTGGAGGAACAGCAGAAAGAATTGATCATGTGCTCGGGGTGTAGGGGGGAGGGGGTGGAGGTGAATGTATGGAAACACAGCAGAAAATGAGAGGATGGAAAATTGGACAATCAACCGCACACACAAACAGAAAGCGAACGATTTCAGAGGGTTGTACAGACATCTAATCGATTTCATCTCCCTCCGTCTCAGCTGAGGCAGTGTGCGCAAACACACACTCACACACGCACACACTGAGAATGACAGCAGGGTGCATTATGAATACTGTAATTGGAGGAAACATCTCAGATGGCTCCAGCATGTTAATATTGAATAATCACGCCCTCATTTTCCTCTCCCTCTCTTTCTTTCTGTCTCACACACAGAGTTTCTCTGAGTCTCCGATTTATTGACAGAATGAGAATCAAGGCTGCTAAAAGAACAAATGAGAGGGCTGGAGAAGGAACACTTCCCCTGCAGGCGAGAGGACTTCAATTACAATGGAGAGCTGTGTTTGGAAAAAAAAAAAAAAAACGAAATAAATAATCATAATCATAATTCAAAAAGAAAATATACAATAAAAATTGTCTGGTGGATTTGCCGCTCGCTTCTCCCCAAGAATCAATTTGTCATATTCAGGGACGTACGTATATGAGAAGCAATCTATTTCACACTCTGAAAGAATTACTCATTTCCAATTTTCCTTGTTGACATTTGAGCCGTAGGGGTGGGGGCACTGTTTGTTTGTGTTTGTGTGTGTGTGTGTGTGTGTGTGTGTGTGTGTGTGTGTGTGTGTGTGTGTGTGTGTGTGTGTGTGTGTACATAGCTGCAGTGTTGGGAACTTAGACACAGCACCATGCTCTCTTTTGAACATATTCTCACCCCTGTTCTCTGTCCACAGCGGTGGAATGCACAAGGAACTGAAATTGTAAAAATAAGATGACTAGGGCTATAGCTAACGGTTGTAGTGATACTGAATTAATCTATTAGTAATAGTCTAGAACAGCTGATCATTTGGTATATCAAATGTCATGTTCCCACAAGCATCACATGTTCCTAGTTCCTAGAGGTGTTAACACCCTAAAATGTCTTTGGTCTTGACGGTCAAAAATCCAAAGATTTTCAGTTTAATACCAAAGATTACAAAGAAATCTAGAAAAATATTCAATTTTCAGAAGCTGGAACCAGAAAAAGATGGCATTTTATTCTTTAAATCAAAACACTACAACAGCATGTGTAACCACATTCTTAATTCCACCCTCAAAGCTCTTATTGACAGAGCCAGACCAGCTGGAGGAATAAACACCCAAAGTTATGATCTGGAAACATTTACTGACGGCAGAAGATCTCAAAGATTATTTTGGGGATCTATCTTCACGCCACCTGACTGCAGCAGCAATCCACAGAGGTGACCTCCACTGTTGGGTGTTTATGTTCTGCAATGAAATAGAAGAAAGAGAAACCAGAGTCTCTGATGAGTTCTGGTCTCACTCCGTTCTTGGTACACCAACACACCATTAAACAACATCCATTGCTGACGTAAATCTGTCTAACATGACTCAGGCATGTTCACTGATGACATAATGTTTCAGCTTCATTACTAAATTATAAATTAAAAGCAGTGAAACTGGATTTCTCAGGGTTTGAACACTGAACACAGCACAACTCAACCTAAAATATAACAAGATGTTTTTCACCATGTTAATGCAGAATTATTGACATATGTCTTTTGATTGTGCTTAAAGTTCTTTGTGTAAATACTTCATGTTTCTGTTCTGAAAATGAGCTTTTTACACAAATGCTGACAACACCCTTACTGTCATTCCTAACAGAAATATGTCCTTAACTCCTGTTTCATTTACACACCATACACTCATTTAGCTCTCACGACTTTCTCTGACATTCACTCAGTCATGTGTGTCACGTACTCTTCTTCGTCCATACTGTCTGACTCCTTCTCTCCCACAAACACTCCCTCCCTCCGCTTAGCTGTGCCACAGACTAGGGTCAATTAATCATCAAATACTATTTGCATATTTACAGTGGGGCTAAGCTAAGCTGATTACTAGTCCAATAGCCGCTGATTCAACGGGGCTTATGCGGCGAAATAATGTGATGAGGATTTGGGGAAAACGGCTTTAGAGCGATCTGATTGGCCCTCATCCCTGAAAGCCTAAATAACAGCCGAGTGCAACATCAGTGACCTTCACAAAACACCTTGTCGTCATCTGAACCTCCTCGACTGCAGAAATTGATTCTGTTCTCTCACCTTGAATTCTCTCTCTCTTCTTTTGCCTGTAGACTTTCTGTCGGCCACGATCAGAAAAGGAGCACACACGCAGGTTCAGGGAGATTGGTCTGGTCATGATGTTTTTTTGTTTGTTTTTTTTCTCGATGAGAAGTCATTATCATCACAAGAAGCAAATGTGTAGCGTTGTAACTATGAAATATATGTCACTACTGTGTCCTCCATGGCAGCTCATTACAGTAATTAGTGGCAGATCATGTACCCGTGATGGGGTTCTCTCTCTATTTGGATCTCTTCTTAAAGCATTGAGTCTTATTATCCTCCCTCGGGTCAGGATTGTCCTCAGATTTCTATCAGTGTGTGTCTTTATTTGAAATTTGTTTATACTCATCTTGGTTTGAAGACTATTAACCAAAAATATGCTTTTCGGTCAGGGGCCTGACGATTGTCTGGCAGGAAGTTCACATCCATGAATGATTTTCTACAGTTAACCTTGATAAAATAGTTGCCTTAGTGATGACTCTACAGACTTGTAAATTTGTGTCTGTGATTAGTTTGGTGTTCTGGTGTCTGATGTCAAACATCAGAATTGCTGCTTAAATGGGAGCATATTTCAACCCAGTCGCCAGAATAAATGTTGGCAATGGACATTTCTGTAAACCACTGGTACACTGAAACGTGACAGTTTATGATCTGGTTAGAACCACTCAGTGAGGAAAACATCATGGCTTGGCTTAAGATAGAAGTTTTTGTTGCCACAAACAGGGTTGCAGATGTTCTGACTGCCCCTAGAAAAAATCTGTTTGTTGATCTAGTGTTCCCACGTACAGTCTGAAACTGCAGTCACTGGTTTGGCAGCCTTCCCACTGGTAAATTCACCATGATCTCTACCAGCTTCAAGTCATTGTCAGGTTATAAACACATAGAAATGTCACATCTATGACATGTACAAATGTGAACCCTAACTGACGAAATGTTATTCTGGCAACTGGGCTGCGTATTGGTTCCACCAGAGAGATGTTAAGAAATTTGACCACAGGGGTCTAATTTAAAATAATTGTTTTTGAAAAAATAGACTGAATTGAAAAAAAAATAAATGAATAAGAATATTCTATAAATAAATACTACATTCAATTAGGAACAAATGTTCATGTCTGTAGAGATTCAATCCTGATGACTGGCACATTAAACATGCTAATGTATGCACATGCCAACATAAGCATTTACTGTATTACATGCCATTTACATCTGCATATTATTTATACAAACTGCCACAAATGTCATGTCCACTATGTGATAAAGTTATATACTTTTTTAATTTTCTCACTTGCAAGGTAATTTCCTGATATCACTCAGCATTATTTATGCTAATGAGCAAACTGCAATCATGTAGCTACAAATTGTTTCACATACAACGACCAAACTCCTCCTGTCAAGCACACAAAGACATGTACACACTGAACTGTTTGCCATTGCAGGCCTCTGTTTATTGCAATTATTAGAGGAATTTGCTTTCCATGCTTGAATACAGTCATTATTTTAAGAAGTGCTCAAGAAATGTTCGTGTGTACGAACCGAATGTAGACTCTCTTGAATCTCTCATCTCCGTCCCTCCATTCCTCCCTTTCATCCCAAACAATTACCACAATTCCTGTCTTTACTCACCTCTCTAGCCCTCAAATCACCTCCTCCTTTTCTGATTTCACTCACCCTCCACCAGCCTCTTTCCCCACTTCATAAAATGGGGCGGGGAGACAGAGGGGAGTATTACGCTGGGATTAGGTCTCAGCCAGCTTTAATTCCAACTCCTGAAATGAGATCCATGCTGCAGCCAAAGAGAGGCCCACACACACATACACACACACACACACAATTCACGAACCTACTGTCATCTATTTATATCCGTGCATGTGTGTGTATGTGTGTGTGTGTGTGAATAAACAATGAACATGAAGAGAAAAGTGGTCGAAGAAGAAACTATGGTTGGCATATCATTTTGTATCAAGGCTCGTCATCCTCAGATCAGAAGACTTCAGTCAAGCTGTCAGATCGTTTGAAATAAACACATTTCACTTGATGAGCATTGAAATGATCTCTTTTTAACAATAATCAGAGGAAGTGAAGTATTCATATGGTCCTGTCACATTTTTTTTTACAATATTTTACTGTATTTTTTAAATAAACAAAAACTAGTGGATCAACAGTGCTCGCTAAAAAAATATATAACAACAAATGTTTAAAACAAGTTCAACAGCATAGTTAATAATAATTTGAAGTGATTTGCTTTGACGTGTCATTATGAGGTACTGCTGATTGCACCATGTGGTGCAACGATAGTGACTGTGTTTTGAGAAGTTACCCAGAAAACTTGCTATCATGTAGCACCTTGTCTGCCACTGGGCATGAAATCTCCCAGGAAAATGAAGGCTGATTAGAGTTGAGGGTAAGGCATTACAAAGTAATTACTTTGAGGACTCAGATTACTTTTTTGTTGTAAGGAGAAACATCAAGCATTAATTCTGCAATTCAAGTAATCTGTTTTCAAATAACACAAAAAAATCAAATCTCTGATGCATTCTGTATCTGTTTCTCTCTTGGCAGGCAGAACACAGCGACCTGCGAATGTGTAGGTGCGGTTGTGTTGTGTCGGTATGACAGGACTGAAGTCGTGATGTCCACAGAGGCCTCATTTCAGGCGAGGCCACAGCTCTGCAAGCTTGACCAAAACAGGTTGCGCCTTCCATCAACCACACGAACGCTCTCTGTCCACCTAATGGGATGCTTTCAAACCAGACCAAAATGGCCGATCTTTTTTGTAAACTCCTGTATTACAGAAACAGCTTAGCAAAATGTGTGTCTTGACACATTATAGGCGAGAAAAAAGCCATGCAGCTGCAGAACGTGCCTTCATTTTAACTCAACAATGTTTAATATAAATATTGTATTGCATAAGTGGCCAGAATTCCACTTAATTGCAAATGAGGAGTGAACAACGCGGAGCTACTATAATGCATTTCACAGCTTCCTTCATAGACAGTGAATTGGAGGCGTGAACATCACGGGTGACAGACGCTGTGGACACCTACCTGCAGCCTTTTTCCTCTGCACTTTTACATTTGTAAACGCTGACCTAGGTAACTGGTTCATCTGTCGCACTTTGAAACAGTACTCTGTAGCAGCCCGCACTGTGTACTGTACTTCTCAGCTAAGTTTGCTGTCTGATGGCTGGCACTCAAAATGCTGTGCCGCCGCTACTTGTCAGGTACCCTTGCTTACTGTTTACTTTGATGCACTTCAGACAGTTCAGCCCTTCTTCATTTTATTATGAACTTGTTAAGCCATGTGCGCCCTGAATCCACTCAATCAAGGAGCTGCGAAGGGCGATATCACGTCAGTCTTTTTTGTTGTTATCATTAGGCTGCTTTGAGTTGCGTTATTGTAATCTAAACATTTCTGTTACATATCTAACCAGTAAACCTCACAGCCACATTAGACAACCAAACAGTAGCTACAGTGCAACACTCAGTTTCAATGGGTAATGGTGGAGCAGTCAGTTGACACAGCTTGGCTTCGTAGCGTCTGATTAAAATTGATGTGAAGCTTTTAAATTCATGCAGTGCATCTAATGTCATTGTGTCATTTTAAACCAAAACATTCAAACCACTTTCTGACTACAGCACAGCACATTTACTGAGCGTGCGTCCTCTTGCAATTGTGTGTGTGTGTGTGTGTGTGTGTGTGTGTGTGTGTGTGTGAGAGAGAGAGAGAGAGAGAGCGAGAGAGACTGGGTGGGGACACATTTACACAATGTTATCATGTGTAAACATGTGGAGTTTTACTGCCCCCTAGTGTCACAAATGGCCAGAGCATTGACCAGTAGTGAAATGGTGTGTGTGTGTGTGTGTGTGTGTGTGTGTGTGTGTGTGTGTGTGTGTGTGTGTGTGTGTGTGTGTGTGTGTGTGTTCAGACGGAGAAGCACAGACAGCCTGTCCTTGACAAATAGAACAAGGGAAAAAAAGGCAGATGGAGTTAGGTTTAGAGGGGCCGCAGAAAGCAGCAGACAGACGAGGCACAGGCTCGGTCACACTCGAAACAGTCTCCGCCAACATCGCTTCAACTCTCATTCATCAATACGTTCAACAGTGTGCTTCCTTTGTGTGGCAGAAGTAGTGAGTCTGTTCAGTTTTGAAAGGCAGGGTGCAGTGACGGACTGGGAACAAAAAACGGCCTTGTCATTTTCACCCACCAGCATGGCGGGGCGGGGGTGCACGCAACTTTTGAGTCATGCACTTTAGATAGCCCCAAATTGACTATTCCCATGCTGTAAACAACTGCACCAGAACAATGCACAACCCCAATGCATAAAATAAATAATTCATCAGAGCCAGCAGCTCCATAATAAAAACATGTCTTACCGTCATGCAGTTATCCATGTCTACCTCTTCATCCTCCTCTTGCTCATTTTGTTCCTCCTCTTTCTCATATTCCTCACTGTCCTGTCTTTCTCCCTTGTGTGCTGGCTCAGCTGTGTCGCTGATATTAGTGCTAGCACTATTAGCACTAGTGCTAGCTCAAGCTGCACTTGATTTTAAAAACAACTCAGTTTGCAGCATTTTTCACCACCAGCCAACAGTGCTCTCTTAGATATCTCTCTTTTCTCTGCTTACCCCTTGTGTCACTTGATGCCTCGATTAATTTTTTGCTAGCTTAATCTCAGTCAACTTCCAGCTTCCAATCTCCAACTTCCAACAACCATGCAGACGCAGTCTGCTCGATTCAGTCCTCAAATTCCCAGGAGGCATTGCTTCATTTTAACTTTTGCAAACAAATAATCAAAATAAAAAAATGCAGTTAGATTTGTTTTATTTTGAACCATGCACGTTTTTGGACATTTGAATTAGACATTTAGCTACACAACAATGCAGACTGATATAAACATTTGTGACTCTAGACTGTAGAGGGTAACCATGACTGTGATATAGAGACTCGTATGTGGTGTGTAAATGATGATTAGATTGCCATTGATGATTAGTGCGAAGGACAAAGAAATCTGATTGTCAATTAGCGTGAAGTCTTTATTGACACTTGAAAGAAAGGGGGCCGACAGAAGTTATCTCGGGGCCGCTCTGTGATTGGTCGGCCGACCCCAATGGCCCACGGGTGCCAGCGGCCCCTCGGGCATCACGAGTCCGTCACTGGCAGGGTGAGACTGACCCGTTGTACAAGTAATACTAAGTGACTGCATCCATGTTTACGTAACTGCGCGGTGCACGAAAAACAAGCGGCAGTAGGCATACTACATGGGTGGATGTGAGCGCAGGGATGCTGAAAGAGAATAAAGTGAGTGATTTTTCTTTTTAGGAATACTCTACCCATGTCCCTTCCTGACCTAACTTCTGTTTTGTAACAGCTTGCAATCACGATGATCCCCAGCAGTTCTGGTCTGACCGAAGAACAAAGACAGATGGGTGGAAACAGAGCGAAACAGAAAATATATAAGCAATGAGAAAACAATACAGGAAAAGATCGAAAGGAAAAACACAGAAGGCGAGTCAGAAAAAAAAAAAAAAAGATTGAGAGGAATAGGAACAGACAAACATGAGCCAGATGTGTAAAATACAACAAAAGGAGAGAAAGGGGGAGTAAAGATTTTAGTTGTACAAGACATTTAATATATAAAGTGCAGTGGAAGCAGTGCATGAGCGAGCAGATGGAAGATAATAGCATTTAGGCCTTCAATTAAAGGGACTTGTACAAGCAGTGTTAATGACCTTGTAACTTTGACAGGCTACATACAGTATTTACTTTATTTTGTGTTTCGGGTGCTGTGTGTTCAGACACAGTTCCCAGTGTCCATTAGACGGATGCGTTTGAAGGAACATTACGTTCTGCTTGAGACCAAACACATTTTAAATTGCAGATTACGACTAATGTGATGCAGCACAAAGATACAAAGATACAAAGACACAAAGACGTTGTTCAGAGCAACTCACCGAGCCAGTGACTGAGATTCAGGGAACACAATACTCATAATTATGAATAATAAATAAAGCTGTCTGTTTTCCTGAGTGTCTAAGCACAAGAAACATTATGTTTACAGTCTACAGAGGGAGCAGGACCTTCCCACTGAGTCCGCCATGTTGCACCGCCATGTTTCTATAGAAGCGTAGAACAGACAAACCAGTCACCTCCTCTAGAGTCCTTCTAAAACGACCTCTGTAGTGGAGGATGAGTTGAGAGGACTTGAAATTTCAACACAATCAGCCCTTGGCTGGAGTTTGAGGCTGTGTTTTGTGAGTATGATATTACTGATGACAGTCCCGGCACCAGCTCAATACAGAAGGGGGGGGGCGACGACGTGATGCATAGTATGATAAAACATATGCAGCCCAACTGTTTTATCTAAGCCACGTAGAAACGTGATAAGAAACAAGTTACAATAACACACTGCCACAAGTAAATATACCTGCTTTACTAACACAACGTTCGTTCTAACCCGCCCATTAAGAAACAGATGAAAACCTGATTAACCGCACTAGCCAATCAGAAGCAAGAAACAAGCCAGGTAACCCAGAGCAACATAAAACAGACTCCACATATCAGACGGCGCTGATATAACATGTGATGTCCAACAGCGTATGATCAATAACCACATTGGTAACAAACACAAACAGCAGCAACAATACAGGTGATAAAATAACCAGCTCTTAACTTCAGTAGAGTTGCAGTCTCCTCTTTCCTGATGAGTGAACCTCCTTAACAGCATCTCCTTCAATTCATCCTTGCATTTCCGACTGAGGTCATTCTCAGGTGCCAGCTGGATAAGATGGGCTTTCCGTCTATGCAACATGCTGCGTCTGTGCTCGGTAAATACGTTCCTCAACGTGGAGAATGAGTTTTCGCACATAGCAGTTTATGTCCCGAATGTTAGTGCGTGTTTGAACGTGTTTTTGAAGTCAATAGACGAACTTGAACTGGCTTGTCAACTCCGAGGTCCTCCGGTAGGCTCTCCGCTCCCGGTGAACCCGGCCCAGAGGCTGTGGGCGCCGGCGGGCCGGCGGGCAGTTCACTCGCCTCCTTGGGCCGCTGAATGCACTGCTCCCGCTCCGAATTTGGCCTCGGCAGGTGCTCCTCGGCTTCGCCAGTTATCCTGTTGCTGCTGCCAGGCTGCAGGGACGCCGACGGTGTAGTTTTTGGCTTTTTCAGCCATTTTCGAATGTCCATTGTAAATGAAAATGTAGCTGCTGGCTACTCCTTGCGGTGGGATGATGCACTGACGACATAACGTAAGGTGCGTGAGGGGTTCAAAGACCACTGGAAACTCGGAATTTGAATTTCCAAAACTTTTCATAATTGTTTTAACAAGTCAGTGGAGTTTCTTCCGAGTTTTTGGATGGTTTGAACATATCATAGACTGAAAACAATATAAAAAAAAATGAAAATACTACATTTTGACCACGCCCCCTCTTGACGCCGGGACTGCTGGATGATATCTGGGATAGCGGATATTTTTTATGAGAAGTCGGAACATCTCTGGCTGGGTTCTTGTACCTAGACCTAACGTGAGCACAGGCACAGTGTTGCTCCTAAAACTGATTTAGAATAACGTACAACTGCAACATAAAGATGTTTTCAACATGTATTGTTAACATTATTCACATCGCATTATAACACAAGCCTCTGCAGACTTCTAGAGATACAAATATTAAAAGAGAATTATTTATTCTGTCTGAATTTCACATCTCAGTCATTAATTATTTTGCACAAAGAATGTGTAAATTAGCCAGTTTGAATGTGTATCCCCTTAGGATGGATTTTTGCCGAATGTACAGTATGTGTTCAATTAATGTTGTTTAATCTGCCTGAAACCCCTTTGGATCTCAGCAGCGTAAGATGATCTAAAACAAAACTAGTGAAGCAGTTCATTTAAAATGAGGTGATTGTTAAACAGTCACCCCATTTAACTGGAGGTCGAAGCCTGCAGCAGGTTGTAGAGAGCTGAAGGAGATTCAGTATCGACAGTTGTGTCCGTCTAGTTTTGGATCAGCCTCTCTGTCCACTGGGGCTTCCTGCCATGGCTCCTTGTCGAGCCGCTTGTCACGGTGGCACAGAGGCCCGATCAGGCGCAGGAGCATCCAGGTTGAGTCGTGAAGTACAAGAGCGGAGAGCAACGCCAACAGACAACCTTTAAGTCCCGGGCCAAGACGCAGCTACGACCCTGGGCCTTTCATGTTGCCAGGCAGTGGGGCCAAGCTGTCTGAGACATTTTGTTCACTCGTCATGATGTACGAGTTTGTCTGCAGTCCTGCTCATTTAGATGCAAACATTGCCTCTGATTGTCCCATTGTTTTTTGTGTTTTTTTTAGCAGCTGTGGAGTTTAAACACAAATCTTTCGGACTGAAAAAAAAAATTACTCAGAATGATCTTGACAGGAAGTTTTGCTGGTGAGTCTGCATTGAGAAAGAAGAGATCATCGTGTTTCTCGCTCGCGTTCACCTCCTCCGATAGACTTTAAACACTCTCCAGGTAAGATTTCTTTCCTGATTCAACACTTATCCAAGCAGCTGCGACGGAGAGGAAAATTCAGCAAATCCTGCAGCTTATCGCCGCCCCTGTTTCTAAGCACGACACTTAGTTTCGAACAGCAGCATATTCAAGGAGAAACAGCAGCAACATTAAGCTGCTTTGTTCTTTCATAAGGCAGGATTTGGGAGGTTCGGGGTTGGATTTTCCATGAAAGCTGTAAATTCCTTTCCTGGCGGGATGTTAAATAACATTTCATTAGAGCAGAGAGGACAAGAACTGTGAGTGGCATTTTTAAACTGTCTCAAATGGTACACAGGGCCTCTGTGGTTGTAATGGCCACTATAAATACATCTTCGTCAAGAAACCATTAAATCCAGGCAATGGAGGACACCGACATTTTCAAACATGTTCGGCTTTCAAAACATTCTGTCAGTTAAGGTCTCATCCATTGCCTCCTTGTTCACCTGCTGCACCCTGAATCTCATTCAGCTTGGATGTGAGAACATTAGAAGTTCACCAGAAACTGTGAATCACTCGTCTAAAGGGAGTGAAACAGTCAGCAATATTTTTTTAAGAATGATAGTCAAGGTCACTGTTGCAGTTTTAAGAATCTCTGAAAAAGCACCTGTCATTGTTGGTCCTTTCACTGGTCACGTTTCCACTTTCAGGCTGCAACTGACAATTTATTTAACCATTTTATAGATGTAGTAGATAAAAGAAGTAGACACAATGTCAGAAGAACAGTCCAGAGGACAACTGTCACACATCACATCCCTTGTTTTGGCCAAAAACCCAAAAGATGTTCAGTTCACAATGATATAAACTGGACACAAAAGGAAGGGATGAACAAGTCCATCATTATCTGAATTTGTATCCATATCTACACACTATTCACAGTGGGTGGGGCTTGTAGACAGAGTGGGCGTGGCTATCAGACAGTCACACTTTATTTTACAGTATATTAATAAGGCATAACAGGCCATACTTTGTATCAAATCAACTACTTTTCTCGTTTAATTAAAATTACATTATTTCTAGTTGTCTAATTTGATACAAAGTACAGCTTGTTACATCTAATTAATGTACTGTAAAATAAAGTGCGACCCTAAATTTAACCTGAAATTGATACAGGTTGATCAGAAATTACAATATTTATTAAGTTTTCGAGAACTATGTACAGAACAGCCTGAGAATTGAACTTCAGATCAATGTTTATGATCACAAAATTTAGAGAGTCCTTTACAGAGCCCACTGGGTCAGCTACTCAATGAGGATTTTCCTTCATCATGAGTACAGATATTGATACATTATACTTACTCATAAAAACTACATTGTCTGTACTGGATACTTGTTTCAGTCGAGTATTCGCTCGACCCTAAAAAGAAAAAAAGCGGTTTATTCTCATTTTTGACTGGAACTGAATGCTTGCTAAAATACTCAATTTTCTAACGATCATCTCATCATGTAAGCAAGCAAAAAACTTATTATCTCAGCGTTTATGCAAAGTTCCATCTTTGTATTCCACTTCTAGATCCACCTTCATTAGGGCTTCAATGACCCGATTAATCAATTAGTTTTTGGTCTAATGTCAGAAAAGGGAGAACCCTCATCCAAATGATTATCAGCGTGTCCCAAAACCCAAGATGACTCTCTCAAGTGACTTGTGTTCCGAGGTAACAGAGGACTAGATGAGAACGTTGTGCCGGTATGTGCGTCATTGTTTTGGCAACCCCGATAATGGCAAAGAGACATGCTATGGTCGCCCTATGGTCGTGAAAATACGGTAGTTAACCAGAATCGACATACATTTAAGAAGCTGAGATCAGGGAAATTTGATTTCTCTTTCATGAAAACCAGTTAACCAACTAATAGATTATTAAAATAGTTAGTAATTAATGTAATGGTTGACAACTAATCAATGTAGCTTTGCAGCTCTAACCCCAGACAGGCTCAGATTCTAGATAATTGCTTCACTGGAGTCACCCAAGGACAGGTTTTAAAAGTCCAGGAGGCGTCAGGGTTTTCTGCTCACTTGCCGACGGCATTCCTTCCTGTGCAGATCTTCCCACTTATCCCCTACGCTTAGGCCTCGCTTTTGTTTTGTATTCACATCGCTGCATTGATGAGCCAAACTTTATTTGTACATTTGTTAATGATCCATCCTGAGTGTATTCAATCCACTCCTGCCACTTAGCAAAACAATTCACCCATTTTTGTTTTTTAAAACAAGCCTTTACAAGCATGTATTTAGCTAACAAGGCCAAATTAAAGTAGCAGCTGTTGTCTGCAGAAAAAAAAAAGACGGTCCTGTCATGATTCAGGCATTGCACATCTCTGCATCATTTACAACCCTGATGATGAGAGTTATTAAGATTGTATATCCAAGGTCGCCTCGTAAATCAAGTTTTATTTTCCCTCTTGAAAAAAAACCTACTGCTACACTCTGTAATTTTTAAACCGTTCCCCGTCTTACTCTGAATTTTAATTTGGAACCAACAGAAAAAAATCTAGTCCAACTAAATCTTCCTGCAGATCGGCTGTGTTTGCCGACTGCTCCTCGACACCTGAAGTGTCGACACACTTACCGCCTTGTGGTAATACGCAAGGGGAGACTGACCTGCTGTTAGGGCTTATTACTGTAATGGTTTTTGGTTTTGTTTCAGTCCTTTCCTGTTTTGTTTTGTTTTTTTGCAGGTTTCACCCTGTCAGGCTTTATTTCCCGTCCGTCTCTTTCCTTCCTTTTGTGATTGCCTTAATCTGTTTCACCTGTCCCTGATCATCAGTCCCTGTGGATTTAGTAACTGTGTTTCCCCTCTTTCAGTTGTCAGTTCATCTGTTTTGCCCCTCATGTTCCCAACACATCATCGGTTTGAGTTTAGTTTTTGTACACTGAAAGTGTCTGCTCGGTGTAGCTCCAGTCAGATTTAACCTTACCACGTGAACAAATTGAGGAGGGTTAACAGACAACTATCCTTGCATTACCAGTGCTCTGTCAGCACTGAAGACAGGTCTGGCTACACCAGTTCTCATTCTGGTATAGGGGGAATAAAAAGTTGGACCCAACTGCTCAGGTTGCTGGAGTAGTGGAGGTAGGTGTTGGGCTCGGCTGAAGCCTTAGCTGGGGTTCCTGGAACGAAACAGCTGAGGCGAGGTCTGACGACTCAAAGGGATCAAAAGGTAAATGAACAAGAGAAATCACCACTTTTATTATATCAATACAGCAGCGTGGAGCGCAATCAATCTGGCAGCCAGTGCGGAGAAGACCAGGGCTTCAGAGCTGGTGCTGAGGAGTAGATTGGCTGCAAGCGTGTGTGTGAGCAGCAGGAGCTCCAGCCAATCAGGGAAGCCACGCCCAGCCTCTGCCAGACAACTCAGAGAAACACAAAACACTGAGAAAATACTACAAGGGGTCTATATTCCTGACAGCTTTATACCTACAGTCTACACCCGCTGAGTCACACTAACTGACAATGGCAGGCGATTTGGTGCCAAAGTGCAAAAGTGCTTAACAATGCTTTGTATTCAAACCCAATGCTAACAGGAACCTGATAACACTGTTGAAGGACAAGGAGTCGGTTATCTTACTGAGAAGCTGGAGCCTGACACCTGCAGCTGTCTTTTTTTTCCATAACTGAATTTTTTGATGAATGAGAAAAGTAAAGTAACGATCAAACATGTTTCATTCCCTGTGATAACTTCATAATGAAGTCCATCTTGTGTTTCAACTGGTAAATGCTTCTGATTTGATGCTGCAGCTGTAGAAAACATTCAGTTTGCAGCAGCAGTAAACAAATGCAGCACTCTACGGAAAGTGAGTTGTCATCAACATATATACTGTCGCATCTATTTTCTTGTTAATTGCCAGGTGTTATCCGTCATAGTGTCACGTTGGGGTTTAGGGGAAAACTATGGAAGGGAAAATGTGGACCTAAACGCAGTACACTTGATGCAGAGATGGGGATGAACAAAAGGCGAGCTTTAATTATAGCTGTTACAAAAAACACAAGAAGGCAAAACAAAAACAACGAGGCAAAGTAACAACATAACATCCAAACAAAGTAGCAAAATAAAGCAGTTCGCCAAAGTGCAAAAGAAAAAGGCAAAGTACAAATCAAACATGAAAATCTTGAAACCAAAACATACCGGGCAGGGACATGGACATGGACATGGACATGGACAGGAGCATGGAACAGAGAACAGCAAACAGAAACAATAACTGGACAAAGAGTGAGGGGAAACACAGAGACTAAATACACAGACACTAATGACATGACGAGGCACAGGTGAGGAGAGAGGAGGAAGGAAACCAGGTGAGATAACGAGGGGGAGGAGCACAGAGGAACAGACCAGGAGGGAACAAGACAACAGACAGAGGGAGCCAGAGGGGAGAACACAGGAGAACTTAAAGGACACATGCGGGCATGGAAAAATCAGAACATGAGACACGAGACAAGGAAAAACCAAAACACAGAACACAACAAGACATAGAAAAAAAGGACATGAATCAAAACCAAAACCCAGATACAAGGACAAAACAAACAGGAGTCATGACACATAGAGTAGACAGGAAACGGCAGTGAAATGATTGTAAACATAATGTGATGACACTAACGGACAGAAGTTCACAAAGTTAGTAAGCCTTTTACCGTCATCCACTTCTGTCAGTGCCCTCACACTGCAAACTGCATCCCTTCTCATGTACTGCTTGTTTTATTTTGCCATGCAGTCAAACATACACAGCTCTCATTAGTGTTACTATGAGAGCTCTACTGGACTGATATCTTAAGACTGTGGGGGCTACTGGAGTTCACTGAACTCACTGTCGTGGCACCATGAAACAAGCTTGAGATGAAATCAGTTTGTGACGTGGCACATTATCCTGCTGGAAGTAGACGTGTCAAGATGTGCAGATTGTGGCCATAAAGGGACACACATGGTCAGCAGCAACACCATGGCATTAAAACCAGACTTAATTGGTCTTAAGGGGCCTAATGTGTGCCAGGAAGATATTCCCTGTACCAATCTCTAACCCTGCCATCTGCATGTTGCAAAAATTGAGATTCTTCACACCAGGCTATGTTTTTTCCATCTTCTGCTGTACCAGTTTTAGTGAGCCACTGCACTCTGCACCCTCAGCTTACTTTAACATGAATCATTCGGCAATCACTGAAAGTTATTCCACGTTCTGACGTTTGATCTGAACATCAAATTAACATCTTGACAATGTCTGCATGTTGTCATATGTGGAGCTGCCATCATACTGCAATGCTGCTACAGTCCTGCTACTGTTCAAATGCTGTTCTACAAATTAAAAGTTGAGGCGACGGGCGGGGTTTAGCTCAGTGGGTAGAGCAGGCCCAGCAGCTGGAGCCCTTTGCTGTGTGTCACTCCCTGTCTCTGTCAACCAGTTTCCTGCCATATCTGCAGCTATCCTGTCAATAAAGGCCAAAAAAATTTTAAAAATAATACATTTGAGGCGGTAACACACAAAGAATTGTTGCAATGGTGAATGGGGCGGAGAGGATGCTGAGTGAGAAAAACAAGGATGTGAAGAATGCAGAATTAATGTTGTTTAAAGCTGCTTTGTGAGCGTTTTCAGACAGACTTGCATGTCATGTCCGTTAGACCTCTTTGATACAGGTAAAAAGAAAGTTTAACTGAACTACTTGTCCACAAGGAAACTTCAGATGGCACTTTTTTTTGAACATACAGCAGGTGAAAATCTTTGCTTGCAACCCTGCTGCAGTGATGTGGTGGAGTGAAGTGTAGTGGAGGTGCACTGTGTCGGTACACTGACATCACTGTTGGGTGCTGTTACGGGTGCAATAACAAACTCAAGTGTCAGGTTCAAATCAAACTACAGCAGAGAGGGCTAGAGCAGAGAATGAGGTCAAAAACTGAAGACATAAACACACTTAAAACAGGGAAACTACAAAACGAGTTAACTACGTAGACTTCTCAACCACAGCGGAAGCACAAAAATCAAGGAGAAATTACAGAATACGCTAAATCTGAGCAATTCAACAACGCCAGGCCGGCATGACGCTCCTCTTCGGAGCCGCTATGAAGGTACGAAGCTGCATGGAGGACTAAAAAAAACTGCGTCGCACACCTGAGGCCACGCTGTGACTGTCAAGCGGTGCTCTCGAGCTGAGCCACATCTGTGCGCACATCTGCATTGTGATTTGACAGAAGAAAAAAAAAAAACACAGCGACTGAACTGAAGCAAAGAACTGTAATCAACATTTACAGACGTGAAACGTTCAAAGGCTGCCTCACTCTCTGCTCTGTGTGCCACCCGCTGCAGAGGACGACAAGCAGTGTCTTACTCTACAGCTGGGAGGGTCGACCGAGCCAATTACATCTCCTTCCCCTCTTAAGTCCATTAATCACCTCATTACAAAGGCCTCCCTTCCCTTAAAGGAGAGTTCTGTCCCGCTATAACGCTTTATCACATTAGTGCTTAATTAAGAATTATGTCCTAGCATCTTGGTTTTAATTATGTGAATGCCCGGCTCCATTTGTAAAGTAACTGCGTGGTGACATGCAGCAGCGGCAGCAGCAGCGGCAGCAGCAGCGGCAGCAGCGGACACCACTGCAGGAAGGACAGTGAAGGGAAAACGGGCTGCGGCCTTTTGTTTAAGTAATGAATTTAGCTTTAATGATGGAGGGGTAGAGGGCAGAGCTTCCAAGCGTGGAGGAGTGGACATCAACATCACTCGCAAGTAAAAGTGGGTTGTGAGGTAAGCGTCTGCTGCCGCATAACGAGACCAAAGAAAAATGAATGGACCGAACATGAAACACCTGTGATATTGTCAGCACGACACGGGGGACCCTCGCTGTTCGCAGCTCCTCCATCTTTCTCCCAACAATGTGTTTGTTTTGAGGGGGGGGGGGGTGAGAGCTGTTATTCGCAGGGAGGCTGAGGAGCCGGCTGCATCGCTGTTGTAAAGAAGGTTCAGTCCCTCGACATTGCTCCTGTCGAACCTTGTGTCCCTGCAGCGAACACTCAGAAATGTACTCACCGTGGATTAACTTGGCAGACAGAAGAGCAGCAGCAGCGGCAGCAATAAGCCGAGTAATATCTCTTCAGTCATACAGTGCAGGTTGTGTCCAGTGAAAGCTGTTCGCTTGTTCGTATGGGCGCCCTGTGTACAAAAGCATTCAAACTTACAAAACTGCAAGTACAAGAATACAAGTGTAAGATGGTATAAATGAACCAAAGCAGCATGAAATAAAATGCACACTCAAATGGTATGGGTTAAACAGCCTAGATGAGCCGATGAGCTATACTTCACTCAGATGTAACCTTTGAAAGGTACAAGTAGAGTCACTATAGTCAACACTGTGCGTTCCCCTTGGTATTTATATGAGGGTCTTATGACGGCATGTGTGACTGGTGGTGTCTGTATTTACTTTAGATTTTTGAGTTTCAAACTACTTCAGGCACAAATGTTGGCGGCGTTGCTGTGCTTGATGAATCGGATGGCATACAAATTTCAAAGTGTAAAAGTTTGGTTGATTTTACTGAATAAGTAAGGATTGTTGGGGGGAAAAAAACCTCTTCTTCTAACTCTTATAGTTTAAACCTCTCCGCCCAGTGTGGTCCGTTATACTGCTGTAGTCACTTTCCCTACAGGGTTGAAATGTCCTAGGTGACAACTCTCTGACCCATCAGTGATCGGCAGCATTAAGCTCCTTTATCTGTCGGTATTATCTCTGCTCGCTGGGAAGTTCAACTTGGGTGATGTGAAAAACTTTCCGGAACTCTTTTCACCGGCAGACCAAAAACGATTAGCGTCGAGCTGTACCAAGCAGTGGAAAAAAAAAACGGCTAAAAAAGACCTTTCTGGAAATTAAGCCAAACCCGAGTGTTGTATGGACCCGATCCTGAAATTGTCTCTCTCTCAACCTGAACCTGTCATCTCTCTGAGCTGTCCCAACACAAAAAATAAAACGCAGCTGTAGATGATAAGTGAACTGATTTCACATAGCTCAGCAATGCAAACCAACTGTCAGCTGTCTACCCTGAAATTAGTGTTACCCTGACGTCACAGTGATTCAGACTGAACAGTTTCAAATCACACACAACCCTATAGTGACAGACGCATTTTATACTGTCAAGTATGGTTAAAAAAACATATACATTCTATTGATTTTTAAACAACATCTACATCGTGCTGAACTATATTTAGTGATTTAAACCCATATTAAAATCAATAGTCATGTGTTTAAATGAATGTGCTGATGAGTTATGGATTAAGTCCTCGAGCTGACATTATAAGGTTGCTGCAAAGTTAAGGTCAGAGTTGATGATTGTTAGAACGGAGCAGACGTGATGGCTGATCCTGTTTTGATGCTGATCGTTTCAGTTTGGCCGTGTTCAGGTTTCTGTCGAAGCTGTTGTTGTTTCGGTGCCAGAAACTGGGAGTGTGTTGACCGGCGGCTGTGTGTTCGCGTGAACCTGATGAGGACTAGTAACTGTCATCTGAACACTAATAGGACTTCAACACAGAGAGAGAAGATTGATGCATGACAGCGCTCCATCTTCACAGAGAAGAGACAACACGGGGGTCTCTTGAAGTTGAAGTCCATCCAAAACTTTCAGAGGTTTTTCCTGATGGGATATTTTTTTAGGATTCCTCTTTGGAAACATCAACAATAAGGTTGTTTTAGTCTGAGGTGCCAGAAGAACCCAGGAGGAACACGTCAGCCAGAGTTCGCAGCGGAGAGGAGGACGTGTTTTGTTGCTTTCAATCAGCCAGAACAAACACAGGTTTCTCTCTGAAGGGGGGCTGAACCCAAGTTGGGGTGCTGCGATAACGATCCAGGAGCTGACACGGGAAGAGCCGAGGAGGGAGGGCTGGCGAGGGCATGTCAGTGCAGTGAGGGCTGGTTTACCCCGTGGTGCACTCCTGTCAGATGTTTAAGGAGGGATAGCCGATCAGATACGCTGAAGGTTGACGTCTCCATTTCCAGGTTCCGCGCTGCCGACTCATCATCTGTTGCATCGGCGCCGCAGATGTAGCTCTCTGCGCAGATTGATGCTCACGGCCGCTTTGATAACAGCTGGCGTGAATCGATTCACGTATGGATCCGATGTTTCGTTTTGCAAAATGAGATCCGCCGTTTGAATGAGATGTCACCCGAGCATTCAAAATGATGGATTTGCCCCTATTTTATACTGTTAATACATCAAACATGGCGATAGCCTGATAGAGGGATGTGTGTGTGTGTGTGTGTGTGTGTGTGTGTGTGTGTGTGTGTGTGTGTGTGTGTGGACACAAAGGGTGATGAAAAGTAATTTTTCTTTCCGAAATGAGATTGTGACACCTACTTTAACAGGTAAAACTGAGACATTATGGTTCATTTTTAAAGATGGGAACCTGCTGAAGTCATCTTTTGGGAAAAATCCCTCTTATACAGCCAGCGAGTCTTTAATGTTTCAGAGATACTAAATAATGAATCACGTGATGGTTGTTGTAATAGGATGTAATTGAAATAGCTCTTCCTGCTGCAATATGTGTGAAATATGTGTCCGCGCGTTTGGAACAAATGAAGACAGTATTTGATGAATACATGTCTTGATTTTTCGTCTTTTTTTTTTCCTTTTGTTGGAGCCTCCTAAGAGACAGATTAGTCCGTATTGGCCCCTAACAATATATTGAGCCTGGATAAAGACATTTCGAAGGTGAATAAGTGAAACAGATTAACAGATATGTGCAGGGCTGCCTGACGATTTACTTGCCGTTTACTGCTCATTGCTTGGAAAACGAAGACGGGATAAAGACATGGATTGGGAAGACGAAGCTATTATTCGATGTTTGACGGCATTCGCAACAGATAGAAGAAGCTCCATTTTGTGTGCTTACAACCTTCTTCGAATGTTGCGTATCCATTCTCGTTTGTTATATCTATTAAAAGTATCTCTATCTATGTAGAAAATGTGGCCAGCTTATAAATTATAAATTGTCAAACAAGAACAACATTTGCCACTGTGCCCATGCTATGTAAACTACATAGCAGTTCATTTCATCTTTTGTTTCTTTCCGGTTTTCGAAACCGTTGCTGAAAAGCACCACTCATTTTGAGCACAGTTAGACCATCTGGATGGCGGGAGACCATCATGGCAGGACTCACCGCAGGCGAGCAGCTAACTTATTTTCCACACGTCCAAAGAAACCTTTTTAGTTTCTTCCATTGTACCTGACAGGTACATGATTCCTGGAAATGTTGGTTTTGGCCATGATTTCATCCTAGACTTAAAATCAGTGAAGCACTCTTGAACGCGAACTCTTGAATGGGGGAGAATCTGTTATGGTGGGAGTGTATTTCTAGGACCCAAATGAAGACAACGGAGACAGGAAGCAGTGAAGCGAAGATTCAGATTTAACACGCGGTGCTGGAGGGTGATGAGGACGAGACGACGGGGGCTGCAGGTAAAGGCGGGCTGGCAGGGAAGGAGGGTTGGGGGGAGCCGGCGTGGAGGAACTCAGGTGAACAGATGAGCAAAAGCAGAACAGAATGGCGCTGGAGATTTTTACAGAAGGCAGCGAAGAGAAAGACATGAGCGCAAAGGCAAAAACACAGAGGACATGAAGTAGCAGCACCGTATAGTCACAGTATTGGACACAACTGTCTCGCGCCGAAGTGGTGGAGAGACCTGGTAGATGAAGCCAGTGGATGATGAGCTGATGTTCTGCAGGTGCACACACACACACACACACACACACACACACACACACACACACACACACACACACAGAGAGGCACATACAGGCACAAACTTCTGGATGATATTAATGTTATGCTAATCATTTTTTACATTTTTTTTGTCCAGTGCCTTCAGTGTTGGTGTGTAAAGAACTTGCAGAGGAGCGAGTGTTTTTCCAGCCTGTAATACAGTATGAGATGTGGTGCTATGCTAGTAGCGCCTCACGAAGCCTCAAGCAGATGAGGACCAGACTAAAGGGGTCTGACAAACTTGCTTCTTTCTAAATCCTCACCACCAGATTTTTTTTTTTTTTTCCATTCTCAAATTTGTATTCATCATATTCGTCCGAGAATTCCTTGAGGCAATTAAATTAGACTTCAGAGTTCCCTCTGGAGCCACAAAAGGCTTTACACAACTTTTTTTCACTGACACAGTCATACTTCCTAAGTCCTTTAGACAGACTTTGTAAAACTGTCGGAGTTCCCCTTTAATTAGCTCCTTGGAAATAATTCATACGCGTGCGCAAACTTTTAATCTATATTTGATTCAGTCCCTCAGATGACTCATGGAGGTATTGTAGCAGTAGAAACTGCTACAATAAAAGTGTGTTTCCATTTCTTTAACTTAGATGACAAGTAAGCTCACGTGGTGGGGTGCACCCAAACTAGTGTGGAGGCGGCGAGTCAAACACTGAAATTGATCAGACTTGCAACATTTGTCGTGATTTTGTCCTCACCCTTTTTATCATCGATTCATGACGACACGTTTGATGCCCTGAGCGTTCCTCTTTGGATCTGTCTTGACCATGTTGGGCTGCTTGGCGCACACATGACACATGCTGCTGTATAATTCTGGAAGCCGGCCAGTCTGAGGCGATCTACATTTCTGTGTCGTCCGCCACCGTCAGTTGAGCGCGCTATTTCAGGTGTAATTTTCCTGAGTGAAACACATTATGTTTCGGACAGACCTGTGAGTGCTCCGGGTGAGCTGCTAAGTCGCCACTGGATCAGGGTCCACTCGGAAAATAGCGCTGTGTTAAAAATACATATCCAGGTGTGTGCGTGTTACAACATGTCTGGGTCTACATTTGCCGCACAAGACATGAGTGTCATCCAGCAACGTACTGAGTGGCCATTTAAAAAAGTGCACGCATACTTATCCGCTAAAATTACACCAATGAAGCCTTGTTTACACATTCACTGCAGGTCACTACAATGTGACGCTCTGTTAAACCCTGCAGGCTTGTTTTACATACTGGCCTGAGGCCGCCGGCAAGTTTATGTATTACAGGCTTTTAAAACCAGGCCTCTGACTGAAGGAGGCCATTATTGGAAGTCCAGGTGACAGAAAGTGAATAAAGGATAACAGCAAAAAAAAAAAAAAAAGATCAGAAACACCGAGAAAGGTATCCTGATCTAATTACTTTGTTTAACAAAGCATTTATTTTGGTGCTGCACAGTTGGTGCTCTGGCGCCCCCTGTTGGTCGGCAGCCTCTCACTAAAGCTATGAAGGATGGAGAGCCTCCCTTGTGCTGACTCTGCCAACGGTTAATCAAATGAGGTTATTCGGTTTCATTGAGAAGAGAGCCACACTCGACGACGAAACAAATATGTTCTTTTTTAATTCTCCGGTTGTTAATGTTGACCCTGGCTCTCTCACAACCACACGCACAATCGCACACCCACATCATTTTCCCTGACACTGATTTAATTCAGTTTTATTCAAATTAAATTCCTTCACCGGTGGCGCAGGTGTGGCGGGCGAGCAGAGGAGGATAATTAGCGGCATTAAAGTGTTCCCTTTCCCTCTGCATCTTGGCTTTTCTAATTATGGGGGAGAAATCTCTCTCCGCGCTCTCTCGCCCGCTGACAAACACACATGCACACACAGCCAGACAGGCACGTACACATGGAAACATGAACACACACACACACACACACACACACACACACACACATTAATGCAAACACATCAAACAGACACACGTACGTACATGCCACCTCAGGGTTCACCATCATAGGTGATTTGGTGTCGTGTTATTTTGTTAATGAGGACACTTTTCAGAATTGACGTTACTTCACTTGCAAACCAAGACGGACAATTAAATAAGAACTGAAGCCAATGCAGCCGCAACTCATCTCCACACCACTCTGAAAAGCAAGAAAAGCAACATCCGGCATCGACCACCCCACCTCTAACAGTCCAGAAGTGTCTGTTCATCTGTTAATATCCTCAAGATTTATTTCGACTGAGATATTCGTATTTTCAATGATGTACAGGTTTGGGCAGGTAAGGCAAATCCTTTGCCATGTATGGGTTTATGAATGAAAGTCATGCATATAGCCAAGTTTGTGCTGGAAAAGAAGGTATCATGCATGTCGAGAAAGGACTGTTGAAAAGACAGCAGTCACTGCACAATGCAAACGAATGCATGGAAAGTTGGCAGAAATTAAACGGCTGTGGTTCGCTGCAAGAATTCATTTGGAAATGAATTCCTGCTGTCAGATCCTTCAGAAACTCCAAACTCCTCTCTCTCCAACTGCAAACATCTAACCTCTAGTGAGCAGATACTTTCCTTCATCGTACTTGGTGGCTACTGAAACTTGTCCGTGTGGGTTTTTCACTGTGGGAGGCTTCAGTCTGAGTCTTTCCAACAGCCCATCATGCGGCATCCGTGCCTGACATTAGTTTTGTCCTCAGTGCCTGTATAGATACATCAAAACTGCTGCAATACATCTTTTTTTTAAAAAGCCCGCCTCCTAAACAGGCTATCCACTGTTCCACAGACCTGTCTCTCACCCCATCTGTGCTCCTGTCAGTGTCTTCTTGCTCTCCGTCGGCTCGACCCTCCGCAGCCGTCTCCCCTCTCTGTCCTCCGACTTTCTCATTCTCACCTTGGGGCAGCCGAGCTCTCGCTGCATAATTACCCTCAGCTTTGCAATCAGGCGCTTCCCAAGCTACTCCCAGGATGCACAGAGACCCTCCCACCTCGCACGAGAACCTTTGCTCCCGCTCACGACGGGAAACAGCCGTCATTAGATAGGTAGAGGGAGTAGGACCCACCGTGTAGCTGAGCGTTCACACATGCTGAACCGGAGTGTTCTTGGCTTTTTGACCTTTATGAAGAGTTATTGAGTTCCCTGTCAGCAAGAGATCTCCAAGCCCTCAGGTCAGATTTCCATGGAAATGGATGGATAGATGGGTGTAAGGTAGCTGAATAAAAGTTGGATAGAGACTATCACCAGACAAACCGTATCCTAACTTTGGACTAATCATGTACCATACATTTCTTTAGTTATAATGGTGGCCACGAGATGACCCTCATAGGCTTAGAGCTGAAAGAACACCAAGACACATCATTTAATTAAAGGTGCACTATGTAAAAATAAGCCACCTTGAATTAATTCTCCCAGCAAAAAAGGAGCAAAATATCAAAATAACACGAACTGTATTCCTTTTTATACATCCATGACTGGAGCTTCTGTTAGCTCAGTTAGCCATGCAGCTAAGTGAATGTGCATTGACAAACACAACAAGACAGCAAGTTTGTGTGTGTGTGTGTGTGTGTGTGTGTGTGTGTGTAAAAATATTAATGGCATTTTGCATAGTCAGCAATCAAAAAGAAAGCTATTGTTTAGGCGTATTGTTTTCGCGTTAAGTGTGCAAGAGTCAGCCTGCAACCCAGTCGATCTCCGCAAACCACATCTGTTCTCACTTCAGTTGTCTTTAGGTTTTCTATCTCATGTTGTGACAACGCTGTGCCTATAATCTGGTTTGACACTCACATATGTTGAAATGGAGTCTTTGGCTTCGGCTGCCTTGTCACCGACATGTTACGTTACCTCAGGGTATGAAACAAAGTGAATGTACTTGTAAACTGAACGTGAAATGACACATATTGTAGAAATAGTCGATACGATGCATTTGCCACCAGCGAAGTTGCATGTATCCCTTGTTCGGCAACTGGGCTGTAGCCTGAGAAAACTCAGCTGACATTCAGGTTTCATCACCAGGCCACATTATCAACCCCGCCTTAAAAGTCTGCGATGTTGAGGACTTTGGCGACAGTTGATGATAAACGTAATCAGGTGGAGACTTCACAGACAGATCTGGCAAAGAAAAACACACTTTGGGCATTTATCCCAACAAAAAATTACCCAAACGTGCATCCAACAGATCAGCCCATTTAGAAGCAGCTGCAGAGCAGGCGCAGTAAAATTATGTGGTGACTTGCCGCAGAGTGAAAATGATGAGCGTCCTCATTTTGCAAGCTCTGCAGTCGAGAGTTTCACAAAAAAATAAATAACAGCAGCAGGGGCGGGGCGGTGCTGCAGCGAAACCTCTCGCTGCAAATGTAATTAAAAAAACTTCTCGCAAAGGAATGAATCAAAAGGCTCCCAGTAGCATTGATAACCCCGGCGTGCCAACAAGCGGGGGCTCTAACAGTGTCCTAATGGGCCCGCTAAAATGCCCTTTAATATGTTTTCTCCTGTAAACGATCAAAACTCCTTTTCAGTAACCTCAATAATGATCTTTATCGGGGAGTGAAAGAGGAAAACGTTCACAAAGGATGGGAGGAAAAAAGAAAAAAGAAAAAAAACACACACACACCACGGGCGACGGCACTCAGATGGGCTAAAGGCTAATTGTGTCGGAAATGAGATTTTAAGCGGCTGAATTAGCAGAGGGTGCAGCGCGTGGCAGCTGAGAAATGGAGGGAGAGTGGAGGGAAAGGAAGCGCAGGTCACATACAGATAAGCGCGCCAGCTCTCGGCGCCTCCGACTCTGTGTTTGTGCAGCTCTTTAAACCACACAGGACGCCGTCTGGTGATTAATTAGGCCGACTTAGGAGAGCAAACCCTGTCATTACTTAGCGCATTCATCTCTCATTTCAGTCGTTTAGACGCACTCTCGTCTGCAGGGCCGTTTACAGCGAGTCACAGAGCGAGACTGAATTCATAGATCGGCGGGTAAAAGTCACTGCGGCCTGACGATGGCATGGAACAAAGTCGGTCCTTCAAATGATGGTGCAGGAGAGAGAGGCGCAAGGGGAAAGAAGTATTACAAGAGGAGTTTTTAGTGCAAGCAGTTTGGGGACGCGAGTGAACAAGATGTAACGGAGCTTCCGGAACGGATGGCTTTTTCCGGGTTACTCGTGAAAAGAGGGAGTGGTGCGAGTATTTAAATGATGGAGGGAGACGGGCTGGAGATGGGGGGAACGGTGTTTATGGCACAAGTAAGGAGCTAAATATGATGTAGCGTCTCCAGCTGTGCACTCAGCTCTGTCAGTGTGCGCGGTCGGCATGCAAATACAGGCTGATGGATGTATCTGCTGTGGTCTAGAGGGAACAAGCCAAAGACGGGCGGGGGGGTGCTGTGGTCGCTGGAAGACTAATGGGCCGATTAAGAGCTTCAAGGGGGCGGCCATTTATTTGTTGTGTGTGACTGGATGAAGATTCACTTCATTAATAAGGCCCGGCACTTACCAACATTGTTTTTTTTTTTTTAGTTGTTGTTGTTGTTTTTTTGTTGTTGCCGAGAGAAAACAAACGGGCAGCAGACAGCGGCAGAGCAGGAGAGCTGCAGCACCACATCAAGACATCTGAGACACACACACACACACACACAGGAAAAAAAGTTTCCATCCATAATGGAGGAAACCTTTTCACACTGGGAAAAGAAAGGGATTGATAGATCAAAGCGTGATGCATTTGTTTGGAAACGCACGTAAACAGACGATCCATATGGAACCGTTGGCGAGGTGTAGCCACTCGCACATCGATTACTGAGAGCCGTCTGAGAATCCTTAGTGAGAACATATGGTGCACTTCCTGTAAAAAAGCCTGACTGTCCTGCTAATCCGTCTTCCGTCTACAGCCCTCTCAGCGGCATGTACACAGAAGCAAATACAAAAATGATCCAAACAGGAGAAACAAGCGATAAACCTGCACGGACATGATTTTAAAAAAAAACACCACACTTCAAAACGGACGCACGACAACAAAGCGTCCAATTTAAGAGCGTTCCAGCAGCAGTGTTTGGTGCTAATGTCTTCCAAGGATTCTTCCCTGTAACTTCTACACACCGCACAAAGTGTCAGATCAGGTCAGATCACCTGGCAGATGTAGTTTGAGAACGTCATTTTGGAGTGGTTTTTTTTTGTGAATCACTTTTAAGGCCACATGTGTTAGGGTTAGGGGTAGGAACTACATTTATATAAGAGAAAGACCGGATGAACGAGAGAGGTTGCCTTTCGCACGCATGAGGCCAGAAATATCCACCTCATTCCGAAAAAGTTTGAAGGAAAAACTAAATCCTGCCAAACACTGATTACATTACGGAAACGTCCCCACTGTGTAAAGGCTCGAAAGACAACTTTCCCGAATCTTGTTGCGTCCCGGTGCGATCAGGCTTCTGTTCTGTCTATCCGGTGCATTTTGGCACTGAACCACTGCACACAACCGTGAGAGACCCAATGGCAGAGCAACCTTTATCCCGCGATGTCCAGCTGTGTTTCATCTTGGAATCATCCTCCAGCGACGAAAAACTGGAGCGTAGAAGTGCCCGAGCTGGTCCCCAGAGGGTAGCTGATGGTCGGAGCTCGCCACCTCTTCCTGACTGGAGGGAGGCCCACACCATTCTGTATCCCGCCAGCCAGCCTGTTTTCTCCTGGCTGCACTCGTGTTCGACACCACGCCGTCTTGTAACACACTGCAGATCTCAATCAGCGACAAAAAACGGCCGTCTTTGTACACATGTGAGTGTGGCTGCTAAGTAAATCACACTTACAGACTGCGCCAACAAAACATTCACTTCGGGATGTCCCCTTACGTGCCATCCTGTCACCGACGCATCTGTCTCGTATTTGTAGTGGCTTGAGCGGTTCCCGGCAGATGTTCCCCCGCTAAAAGTGAAAGATGAACACGCTCTCGTGCTTCTAACGTCTCCGCTTGATGAATTAACTAACATACAAACCAGCTGTGTCAACAACAGCGCGGCGATGGAGCTAACGAGACACAAACAGCGGGGAAACTCACCCCTCGGATTCCATTTGTTTCCGTCTGCTCAGCGCTGCCGGGTGTTACCTGAGAGCTGACGCCCAACACGGCCGCCACACTTCAGGTCGCTCCAAAGTCTTCTTCCCTGAAGTTCGTAAAGCCCAGCCACCTCCGGCTTCTCGGTCCGGTCCCCTTGAAACCAGGGACCGTGTTGACAGACGGAGCTCCGCTAAGTCATTATGGTAATACTGCTTCACTGATGTGATTTACTGAGCAGAGTATGTAATAAAAGCTTAAGGCTATAATGGAGCCTGTCATATCAACCAGCTTGTCAACATAATTGCCACTTCCATCTGCAATTAGATCCCACCGCATTAACTGATTCCCATTTCCATGCGAGCCATTCAGCTGTCTGATGGTCGTCCAGCGGGTTAGAGGTCTCGGCGTCGGCCTCAAGGACATCTCGGTGGCGACGGACTCTCTCGCCGGCTGTCACAAACTTTGAACTTAACAGCTGTGGGCGTGCGCCATCGCGTCATTTCCTCCCGTTCGCGCTGCTGTCGGATATTACTGACGTGCCGACTATTCTCTGTTTACCTTCCCTGTCAAACTTCAGTCGGGTCAGCCCAAACTTTTACTTCCTTTGGCGTCCTCCTCCTCCAGTTTCTCCTTAGTTTTACCTCTGGCTGGGTTCAACTGAACAAAGAAATCAAACGCTGGAGTTGTTAAAGTAATTGCCAAGCTGGCACGTCCCCCAGTTCCTCTCCAAAGACACAGCGGGCACTTCAGAATGTTAATGACCACCGTGATCCGGCGAGGGCAATGCAGCCTCGGCATATGCACAGCTAGTGGTCCACGCGCGCGCGCGTGTGTGTGTGTGTGTGTGTGAGTGTGTGAGAGAGAGAAAGAGAAAGAGAGAGAGAGAGAGAGAGAGAGAGAGAGAGACAACCAAGCACAAGCCCACATTAACGATTTGTCCATAAGACACAGATTTCTTGTTCTTCCACTGACCTTCTCTCTCTCTGCTTCTTGTTGGGCTTCTTCCAAATTCAGAAGCTCTTCACACCCAAGAGTCAAAGTGAATCCTGTTAGTCTCCGGACGTGAAGGAAGAAAACACTGATGCTGTTAAAAATGGCTCCCAATGGCCCCATCGTGTTCGTCAGCGGCGCGTTCTTGTCCCGTGGCGAACCGTGTGACGTCATTTTCCTCCTCGACAGCTCCGACAGAGTATGACATCAGCGACTGCTTCCTTGATGAGATAAGAACAGCGATAAAAAAGAAAAAAAAGTTTTTGAATCAGTTCCTCAGAATGAAAGAGGAAGGGTTGTCTCTAGAGCTGCCATTTTCTACCAGTGGTACTCCAACAACTTCTTCTAATATGGATTTGTTGTATTGTGAAATAAACAAGCCAGCAATTCACTTAGAACATGTAAGAGCCTTTTAGCCTTCAGCTGTACTGCAATTTGTGACCTATAATCATTTGTGACTTGTCAAGTGCTTCAACAATGAATAAACTTACCCAATTTACCCCTCATCCACACTCAACTACCGTTCCTTCAGAGGAATGCATTCAGTATACGAATATACTAAATGCGGAGCTTATTCTGAGGGAGTTTCAGGTGGTATAATTAACAGGAAACACCATCCAAATGATCTAAAAATAGCTTGTGTAACGATGACAAACTAAGCGAGGAAGCACTAACACACGCTGTCCTGCTGTGTGCTTAATGTGCGAATCCAGAAATCCTGCCAAAGAGACACTGCAGTGAGAACCGAATAGCTTTTTGCACTGACGATTACTGTAAATACACACAATTTCTTCATCTGAGGAGACGGCGTAGGATCCTGCCTTAAAAAGGTGATTACACACCACAGACCCACGGCAACCCTGACGGCCTTTATTAAATTTCACTATTAATAAATGAATGAATGGGGGAAAAAAATTAAAAATTGTCAAGGCCTTCAAGTGTTTCAATGTAGAAAAAATGTGATGTGCGATCTGGTACCATGTTCCTCCAGAAGCAGAATGTTGGATCCCGTCGTGAGCACTGGGATCGGTCCTCCTCAACCAGAAGGTCGTGTTTGGATAAATGATAAAAACAGGTTATTGATTATCAATGGGTTGAGCAAAAAGTCAAAAGGGCTGTGTTGAGGTTTGTGTTGAATGCCATCTGTGTGAGGGTTTGGTGTTTAAAATAAGAATATACTACACATACTAATAATATTATTTCCCTCAACAGACAAACAATTTTGTTTATTTCTCACTATGAGTACAAAAGAAGACTGACTACCTTTTGGTGTAGGTATGCACTCTACTACTGCCATTCTAGTTGTGGATGCATTCATGTGTGTATTACTTGAATGCCGCAGCTGGTAAAGGTGGAACTCACTTTCATTACCTTATAAACAATTGTGCTGTATTAAACATCAAGCTACCTGGTTTATCTAATTATTGGATATATACATTTGTTTTGATAATGTACAAGTACCTTAAATTGTACAAATAAAATTTACTTTACTGTATACTGACTGTCCTGTTCTTATACATCCAGGTCTGGTGACACACTGGTGGTTGGATCACTGCAGCCATGAGACAGCTAGCTTAACGTAAAGTATGACGGGAGAAAAAAAAGGCTACCCTGTCTCTGTCCAAAGATGGAAAGACTGGATCAGACAGTATCAGACATTCCTCTCTGGTTGGTTTATCAATAACTGAGCACTGAGTTTCCAGAGGGAGTGCATACAAAAACTCATATTTCTTAAATTAACACCACCCATCCCTCAATATTCCATGATAATCAGAAGGCGTCAGTAGATACTGAGAGGATTTTTTCATTGTCTTTTCAATTGCAGCCAGAAAACAACTTTTTGAGTCCCTGCGCTACTGAACACACAAAACACAGACGAGCTGGTGACTAGCAACCCACTTTAATCCCTTTTAAGATCAGATTTTCTTGATGGAAATCATCTAGATACAAGAACACAGATGTGTTCCAACATCTCAGTTGTGATGGCAGAGAAAAATGGTATGTGCGACATTTACAAATTTCATTCACAATACACAAGGCCTGCAGTACAAGTAGACAGTGTTAGGAAACTCAGTTCATCAGTACTTAATATCTCTGTAGCACCTCTGTGGCAAAAAATGGCCACATCCAGAAAAAGAAAAGCTGTTTTTTATGGGTACAAACTGAGTAAATCTGTCCAAAAATTAAAGGTATTCATGTTGGATCGGCCACGTTTTTGAAATCAATTCAAAAAACCCAACATATAAAGTAAAACGGACCACAGTATTCATATACAATATTGATTTATACATATATTTTAAACCAAGAATGGTACAAAATATTTCCAGACTTTAGGGTTCCTACATATTTTCCAGACTGTCATCTTTTAAATTGACTTCAAAAGTGATAGTAAACAAAGGCATCCTCCAGTATAATAGACAAACTGTTAACGGGAGCAAATATAATAATATAAAAGCAACAGATTAGAAGTGCCAATTATGACCGAAGAACATTCTGATGCAGCCTTCTGAGCCGTTCTGCACTCCCTTAACTGTGTAAAGACTGGGATGTTATAACTGAATTTATTTTCCACATGTAGGAACCCTGAGACAGTTTCTGGGTGAGAAAAGTGGAGCCACCAAAAAATGACTGTATGACGTCAATACATAAAGATCTCATCTGTTAACTACTGTGACACATCTTCACAAAAAGTCAATGATTCCTGCAGACAAATCTACTAGTGTTTGCATTCAACAGGTTTTCTTCTATTACAAATAATTCTTTCAATATTTGACTAAGACATATAAATACTGAGTTCCCCCTACAATACATTTTTAACCCCATCCCCCCTGTGTACCTCTTGCAATCTGACAATAAAACACCATTGTGAAAATATCCTGCAGATGGACAGTGTGACACTTGAGTTCACTTCAGTTCAAAGCCATGAGTGGCTTGATTGAAAAATAGATATTTTGTTGCTGGTTATTTGATTCTAAAAAAAAAGAAGAAGTAAAGTCCACCGGCGCCTCAGTGCCGAGAGGCGAGATCATAGTAATTAGCTTCCTATACAACAAAAAACAGGAGTGTGCCATTATTGGATTAATGCAACGAGGTATGGAGTTGATACCACCCAGACAAGTATTCATATTAAGATGGAGGAAGAAAAGCACAGCAGCTGACCAAAAACAGAAAAAAAGCATAAAGACCTTAAAAAAACAAACAAATAATAATAATAATAATAATAATAATAATAATAATAATAATATTAGAAAAAAATAATGTGTCCTCTTTAGCTGCTGCTTCAGAGCAGGCTGAAGCACCACTGCAAATACATTAAAACAAACAAAAAAAAAAGGTTACATGCATTAAAAGAGTGCTCGTGTGTCCTTGTTTTCTCCTGCTCCTGCCCTCAGAGCCAACAGAGGAAACGTTTGTGTCCATTAATACAGCACTCAGTAGAATCCACCTCCATTAGCTTACTTTCTATGGGCTCGGCCTCCACTGGCTGAGTAATAGCATAGTGGAGTTGATTTTTTAATACAGGGGACCGGGGCCACCGTCCTGAGGGAAATGTGAATTGAGGAGGGTCTCCATGTAGGAGACGTAGCCACTGCTCGGCATGTAGCCGTCAGACATGTGCTGGGGTGGCGGGGGAGGGGATGGAACGGACAGGAGGGGGTCAGAGTTCAATGTTGACTGAAAGGGGGTTGACTGCGGAGTCAGCACCGGGTCCGAGGCTGGGGCCGACTCTGCCGGTGTGTTGGTGAGGGCAGCACTGGTGTCCATTTGGGACACGGTGTCCATCTGAATGCTGTTGATTGAGGCGGGGACATCCTGTGGGGTCGTGGTGGGCTGGGACAGAGGTTGTGAGGTCGGCGGTGTACTAATACTGTGATGTTGTGCTGCTGATGCTGCTACCGGGGCTGAAGTTAGAGGACAGTCGGGGTTACTGGTTGTCTCCGTGGGGGCTTGGGTAGGCGGGGCTGAACCTGAGGGCAGGCAGCGGCGTTTGGCTGCTTGGGCTTCATCTGCTGAGGAAACCTCTTGTTGTGGTGCATTAATGGCCTGAAAAAAAAAAAAAAAAAGTACAGACTTCAAGTCAGGACACATTTGCCTAATTAGGAGTTTCTTGCTGTTTCCAAAATCATTCCCTGTTTACAATACAGTGCAATACAGTGGCTCCTGGCATTCATGTGGATGCGACCCGACACAAACTACCCACCCAAACATTAGTGCAAACCAAGTACACCCCTCTTGTGGCAATGGCACTCCCTGATGGCAGAGGCCCACAATGTGGCTTGTGACATTCCAAGAACTGCCAAGGGAACAGTCCGAGGTACGTCACAACAAGCTACAAGCGTGGATGCGCCAGAGGCAAGTCTGATCCACGGTGGGGCCTCCAAGGATCAGACTTGGCTCTAACCTGTTGAAGCATTAATACAGGACATCTGTCCGTCGGCGGATCAGATTTGGTACAGTACATCCTATGGATGCTCAATTCAATTGGGGTCTGGGGAATTTGGAGGCCAGGTGGATGCCTTAAGCTCTTTCCTCGGCCCATTCCTGAGCAGTTTTCGCGGTGCAGCATAGCACACTGTCCTGCTCCGGTCGCCACTGCCATCAAGGAATGCTGTTGCCATGAGGGATTGTAGTTGGTCTGCAACAGTGTTAAGGTGGGTGATTGTATCAAATCACAGGTTTCCCAGAAAATAACTGCCTTTTAATAAGGTGATCAATGTTATATACTTTACCTGTCCATGGTTTTAATGTTGGGGCTGCTCAGCATATATCTAATATAGACCAAATCACGCTGACATTGCACTAACAACAGTCACTTCCAAGTTTTTTGCAACAAAAAAAAGGAAAAATTAATATTCTGTAAACACAGAATTGATGCCCAGTTAACTGTGTGAAGACCAACTGTCTTCAGAATCTATTTGGATTTTAAAAGTTATCACAGCTTTCCTCGGACAAATATTTCTGAAAAGCTGATCTAGCATTTCATAAATGTTTCTACAGACTTTTTCTTCAAATCACACAAAACTAAATTTCATTAAAACTAAACAACCTACACATTGCGGCCCACACAGAGGCCTTTATCCTCTGTGGGCTGCAAAGCGTTGGCTGCTTGAAAAAATTGTTTTTTTTATCTGCAAATACTTTGGTGATGTTTTATTGAAATATACAAGCTTATCATTGGTTCGCCCTTTCTTATAATTCACCTCGGAATCCAATACTAAAATCTACTGTGGCAGCCCCGCCAGATAGCTGCCAGGCTGAGGTGTCTTCCCCTTTATTTATTATTACAAGAATGCTGAGAGGCCCATTGTATGGTGTGTGAGCAGAGCAGAAAGCAGAGTTTCAGTAAATGTACTCACCAGTCTGGCTCGGACCCTCTTGGGCAGTTCCTGATCCAGTTGATGGATCTCTGAGGGTTTTAGCAGCAATTGACTCTTGTCCTGAAACTCAACCTAGGCAGATATAATAGAAGTTTGGATTAATGAACATTTTCATAAACATTTCCATCTGGTTTGTCAAATATAATATCCGAATAAACACGACTCAGCAGGTAACTAAATCCCTGGCAAAAGAAGACACAACTGTGGTTAGTGAAGGAAACCATGTGTTCTGTCAGAATGCCCTTGACCATGACACCGAACCCCAAAGGTGCTCACTGACTGGATGGGAGCATCAGGTATGCATTTAAAAAAAAAAAATACATGGTCAGGGTTGTGGCCCTGACACAGTGACCAGCTGGAGGCTTGTTTTGAATTCATTATAACAGCACTCCTCCTCTTTAACAGTACTCTCTCAGTGCTGCTGCTGCAGACGGGCGTCACAGGGACATAAAGGGAGCACAATAAAATACAGAGAGAGTTTAATAGCTTGTTCAGCAACTCATATTTAGGTTATGATGCAGCCTCTATAAACAATCCCCCCAAAAATGTTTGCAGATGTGCTCACAGAACTAGCAAAATCTAAGATGAACAACTTCATTTAAAATTTACTGCCAATACATTCCTGTATCTGTGTATGCAAGTGTTTTTTTTAAAGATGGCTTCCCCTGACACCAGTGCCAGAGAATCATCTTCTCCAATTCCACATTTTCCACTTTGTAAGCACTATGGTGCATATGCTGGGGAATTTATGGGGCAAATATGCAGTGATGCTAAATCTCTCCACTTTATGTTTTAATGCCACACTGTATCAAAATGTTCGCCCATAATCTACAAGGGCAGCAAAGCTTTTCATATGTTGATAAATACCAGATCTGGAAACCAAACCAGAGGATGGCAAAGCAATGAGATGGAGGACCCTGTTACCAAACGTGGTTCCGCCACTTCCAAATCATTCGGAAGAGGAGCATCAGATGATATATGCAAGTTATGCGATTGCCACAGAGTATTAACAAATTACTTCCTAACTTTTAATCACAGAGTTTAGAAGGTTTGGCCTTAACTGACTGAGGCTGCCATCTTATATTTGGGTTTTTCCTCACCTGGTAGTACTGCAGGGTGTGCTGTCTGACAAAGGAAGCATTGAGGAGTTGACCTTCAGGCATGCTGACCATGATCAACTCTCCCACGTCAGGAGGGCCGCTATGTAGACAGTCATGACTCTGAAGGAGGAGGAGGGGGGAAGAAAAGTAAAAGGATTTAGACAAAGAAGAGGAACTCCTGATAATTACATGAAATTGAGCATACAGACAAAAGAAAAATGTTATTATTATCAAGTCCCTGATGAAGTTTGACTGAGGAATTTAAAAAAAAACAAAAACAAGCCACTTTGAAGCAGTTTTCTTGGCTGCAGATGATTCAGTTCAAGTTATGTGTGTTGCTCACATATAGCAGTGAGTTACTAAAGGTTATTTGAAGTTACAGTAAGTCATATTACATTTTCATTTGGAAAGATGCTTACAGGAACAAAGCAGTTGCTTAGATATTTCCTCCTAGGTTTAAGAAAGGGAATTAAACGTTATCTCTATAAATCACACATAGCTGTCAGTGTCTACACTGTTAAAACACTCACTAATATGTTTTCTGGGTGCACGTTGTCACAATACGACCCGTCGTCAAAGTTGACCTCGTAGAATGTCTGCGCTGCCATGCCGACGATGGTACAGTGGTAGTACCAACTATCATTGTTGCGACCAATCACCCTCTGGTCCAGGTTCAGACCCGGTGGAGCTTTGGCCGCTTTCCGAGGCTGGAGGGAGGAAAATCCGGTCAGAGAATTTGGGTTTAAGACAGGATTAAAAAAAAAAAAACAAAGAAGAAAGCAATCTTTCTAGAGTAAATCCCAAGAGACACTTACTATTTAAAACAACACAATACATGCTCAAAACACATGACTTACGGCATAAAATAAATTGAATTCTGAATTGTTAAAAATCCATTTTCAGTTATACTGAAAAAAAATAACACAGAGTTATACTTTAACCAATGCTCCTGTCACTGGAGCAAATAGCATGAGATATTATCGCAGCAAAACTAAAAGCAGTAGATATAAACTTGACAGGAGTTAAACTCTCCAGAGGACACAGAATTTGGATTTTAGCTTCTGAAATAAATATATGTTTTTAAGAGAGCTCTGACTGAGCTCAGAAATTATCGGGAGGGCAGCCACTTCACTCCTTTCACTGTACAGTACCAAGATCCTGATCGATCCTTACCTTTGGAGGGACCCGTTTATGCTTGTGGCAAGTGACGGTCACCACATACGGCCAGTCAGCTGGCGTCATGACGACTCCAGCGATTTGGGCACAGGTGACGTGGAAAGAGGTGGCACATTTCTCAGACGAGCACTGGATGCAGGCGCCGCGGTTCTGATTAGCATTCTTGCTGTGGCAGAATACACACTTCTAAAAATAAAACAGAAAATAAGGAGTTAGGTTGGAGAAGAATTCCCCTCGACCTTGAGCTGGGATTTGTTTTTTTGCATTCACTTTCATGAACGTTCAAGGATCATGGGAACTGTATTACAAAATTACATTATTACATAATTGTATGTATAATAATGCCATTTGTGGCACTGCATTTTAGACAATAAGCAAGTACTGGTTTGTCTTTTAATGCCAGTGAACATAAACTTCTTATGATGTTCAAAACTTTTTCCCTCTTTCTGTTTATTCCTGCATGCTTCATAGAGTCTTGCATCACTTGTTCAACTTCTACTCTTTCGCAATCATACATGAATTTGCCATCCTCCCTTGGAGCATTTTCCTTTTCAAATCCCTTCATTCCTTCCCCACATCCTGAGTGTGAAATTACCACCAGCCAACAAAATATCTGCCTCTGGCCAGGAACCTAGTCTACTCTCCACCAAGACACTTCTACATCCAACACTCCAAACCCCCAACCTTTATTTTTCATTTTCAGTGCACTTTCAATCCTTCAACCCTTTATCTACCCCCCTTTGTCTTAACACTTTCATTCCTCACCCCTCATTTGTTCCTCGACCCTTGGGAAGGGACAAGGAAAGATTAACAGCATGTGCAGGAATTTGGCCTGTCATATTGAGTCACGTTCTATATACACAGATGTAGGTGTGTTTCAGAAACATCATTTCCCTTCAATTCCTGATAAGAACATCAAGACATCACCTGCCAGGAAATACATTTGATAAGA
The DNA here is from genome assembly GCF_904848185.1 of Acanthopagrus latus. Classification (NCBI taxonomy): domain Eukaryota; kingdom Metazoa; phylum Chordata; class Actinopteri; order Spariformes; family Sparidae; genus Acanthopagrus; species Acanthopagrus latus. The sequence goes on from NC_051049.1 coordinate 19,666,805, forward strand.
GAAAAGTCAAATTATAAATGTTCAACCCATGACAACAAGTTTCGATCGAACAGAAACCTATTACTCCAACAGCTTTGACAGGCGTCTCATCTTATGTCACTGCTATCTTTCTATGAACTGGTTTTATTGTGATGATCTATCATCACACACTATGTCTTTCCAATCCCTCATCCTTCCTTCTTCATCCTCCTCCCCCTTTTGACAAATCACACTGTGAGCAGCTATAGTGCAGCTCATGGCCGATCAATAAAAAATAAAAATTCTTTATTAAAGTGCCAATACTTCATTTTTGTACTGGTGCAGAAAGAAATGTACAACGGCTCTCAACAGAGCAGTGCTGTGTGATATTTCATGGGCTGGTATGGTTTATAGTTTTCTCCTGGCATGTCGACCTAAAAAAGAAACACTGCATGGCACTGAATCTATCCTCTTATGTATAGTACAGACTCCAAAATTGGAGAAGCAGTTAAAAGATGATAAAAATCATTTGTGTGTTGTTCCAATGCAACAGGAGAATTTACCTGGAATGACAGGTGAAAAATTGTTTTAAAAGGTTTTGATGATGATTTTTTAAGCAGCTTGCTTTTCCAAGCTTGAGGCTGTTTTCTCACAAGAAAAGAAATCCAGGTACCTGTAGGTGCAAGATGCAACACCACTATTGGGAGAGCTACATCTTGTGAGGATTCACTCAGCGTTACTGTGCCTGAGAAATTCTGACACAACGAAGACGAAAAAAGCTTCTATGAAATCTCTCCGTCCCTGAAAACCAAATGTTCAAAGATGGAGGGAAAAAACACAGACTGCTGAACACGGTGCACTATTAACTGGTTTCAAAGGTGCGTGTTCACATTTGATCTGCGCAGTCATCCGAATCATTAGACCGCAGAGCTTCTTCTCATCGCCTTTTAAGAAGACATGGAGGAAAGCTGCTTTGAAAGTCACCCAGCAAATGTCACCCAGCTTCTGTTTGATAGATTATTCAGAGGAGGAGAGGAGGGAGGTGACATTATTTGTAGATTTGTGATAATGCACCAGCAAGCACTGCAGCTGCCTGTGAAGTGGAATCAGGTGAATGGAGGGGGAGCAGAGACTGGGGAGGAGAACTGGAGGGCAGGACATGTGTTCAAAGACACGGCAGTATTGAGGAAATTGCCTCCTCCCCTTGGGATCAATTCAGTTCATTTGGCTCAGAAATGACAGCTAATTATTCAGTCATTCCCCTCAGCACATATGAGTTACCCCATGTCCTCCACAGCCACAAAAACATGATCTGTCCATTCACCATGAAAGGAGGACAATGGAGAGAGTGTCAGATAGAGTGAGCAGGAATAGGGATGGGAATGAAGAACCCATTCCAGTTGACAACTGTTTCAAAATTGTCTGACCACTTGGAATCGTTTGTCTCTGAGCTTATCAATTCCTTTCATGGATGCTGGTGTGGGTTTCTGACAGTTTCACACTGCAATATTATCGGGTCAAACTCATGTATCTGCGTTATGGAGGAGAGGTACAAATGATCCATAGCCAACAACAGTACTAGTTGAAATACCTGTAAAATGATCAGTTCCAAGTAAAGATGCAAACAACAGTGATGTGCTTTCATCTTCAGTGGTTAAACAACAGAGCTGTTGCCCACCTGAGTCACACGCAAGAACCTGTTTTCTACTCTGTTTCTACATTGTATTCACTTAGAGAAAATACAACTGCTTTGTTAATGCTGAAAAACTGTGAAGGCCTACTTTTTTCTAACCAGAAAAGTGATCAGGAGTCAATAAGGGAATTGGACTGATTAGCAGAACTGATAATGCCACCAGTCAATCGATAAAATCTTAAATCAGAGCACAAGATAACATTCAATGATATCTCTGAGAGAAGACTGGGTAGCCCTGCTTGGGTTTAAATGACTCCTGCCCGTCTCACTACACCATAGTTACTAACCAGATTCTTGCGTGATTCTGGAACAGCACTGACGTCCACTGGCTCCCTCTCGATGGCATTGACGAAGCGAGCTTCAGCCACAGCAATGGCACAGATGACATGGACCCACCTGGTTACAAAGGGAGACACGCCATAAAAACGTATGTCTTCAAAAATCCAACAGACTGCTATTGTCAACCTATGTGTCATTTTTTCAGCTTTCTCCAAAGATGTTCTGACACCATTATTTCCTTACTGATACCACTTCTGATACCTGGGCTTTGGGTATTGGCCATTAACAAGTACCAATCTGATACAAGTGTGGGTTTAAAAAATAAAGAAGAAGAGGAAGAAGATTTTAAATGCTTTGTAGCTGACATGTTAGTAGCTCTGTCTGACTCAAGTGAAATCAACTTCTTCTATAGTACTCTAAAAACAGTAGTTGCCAGGGGCAGCACAGTGCAACTTCCTGTACTGGCTTTGAGAGCAATTGATTTCCGGTGTTTAACACTGGGCAGAGCTTATGGAGTTAACGGGTAAGTAGCACGGTCCCTATGACGTGATGGTTCTAAATGACATGGTATCGGAGCAGTGCATAGACTCAAAGTACTCACCAATACCGGTATTGAAAAAACTTGACAAACTCTGTTCCAACAGCAATCTACAGAACTTGGTTGAATTTGTTAGAAGTTATGTGACTGTTTCATTACCTGTGTGTTGTGGTTTACTTCTCTTTTAATCTGATAACAGTGTTGCTTGATGTTTGTCCTTTTAGCTACCAAGTTTTATTCTGAATATCTTTAAGAATTAAAATGTCCAAACTGAACTAGATTCAATAAAATCATTTTTTATTGAAATCTCCTACTAAAATGTAATTGACATAACTTTTAACAATTATTTGGCAAAGACATTTTAATATGACCTCTGATGTTTTGTTACTTCTAATCGTCACAGCAAATTTGGCAAACTGCCACCTTAAAACCAAAGCACATGCACAAACCTTTTGTCTGTGGTAGTCTTCAAAGCTCCTCCCCGCAAGTTACAGAGACAACATTCCTGAAAAAGACAAAGCAAATGAGGATGTAGTTTAGGCAGCAAGGGACAGGTCAAACACAGATCTTCTGAGCTCTCATACCATGGATTGGTATTGTAATAGCTGTTGGGAAACTTAATCAACTAATCTTTACAGTATTTTAAAGTATTTTGTACTACTCCAATACATGCAGTCATGGAGAATATCAAACTGCTTTTCTGGACTTGGATTGGAGCCCTAAATGATTGTTGTTTTTTTTTTTTTTTAAAAACTTACCACTGTCCAGGCTCCTGCCACACACCGGGAGCACATCCAGGGTTCGGTGATGGACTCTGGCCTTACACCATAGCAACCTATGAAAGAGGAAAGATAAATAGCTTCAATATATTTCCTTTAACATTTTTACATTGAATGTTTCCAAAACACCATCTGGCTGCAGAAGAGTAATAATGAACAGTAATGATGGGCTCCATGGCAACTCAAACTCTAGCATTAATAAAAATGTTTATTAAAATACTTGGGTCCTTTTCTACAAACCACTTGACAAAACCAGCCACTTTGTTAGCATTATGAATCCTCTCGTCCCACTAATCTGAGCTCCTAAACCAGAACGATTGAATGTTTATGCAAAACCTAAAAAGGTCTGAATAATTTCTAAATTAATGTCCAATCCAAAACAATGAGAAGCAAAAGGCTTGAGTGTAGAGCTGCTGTTTTTGACAGAAGTTCTTTCTGCTTCATGTCCTCTTATCAATTGCAGCACTGCTTCTCCAGCTGAAGGTGCACTACAGCTTTAGGGATAATAGGAACCCAGGAGGGTTGGGGTGTGTGTGTGTGTGTTACTGACATGTGCACATGTCCTTGCTGTTAAGTATCTTGCTGCAGCATGACACATGCGATAAATCAACAAGCAGATATATCAGTGTAACTGTAAAAATACACCAGCAGTCAAAAGTTTGGACACGCTGTCTCATTTAATGGTTTCTCTTTATTTTCATGACTATTTACATTGTAGATTCTCACTGAAGGCATCAAAACTATGAATGAACACAGATGGAATTATGTAGTAAACAAAAAAGTGTGAAATAACTCCTCAAAGTTGCCACCCTTTGCTTTGTTGACAGCGCTGCAGACCCTTGGCCTTCTCTCAGTGAGCTTCATGATGTAGTCTCCTGAAAAGGTTTTCACTTCACAGGTTTGCCTTGTCAGGGTTCATTTGTGGAATTTCTTGCCTTCTTAATGGGGTTGGGACCATCAGTTGTGTTGTGCAGAAGTCAGGTTGGTACACAGCTGACAACCCTGTTTGACTGCTGATTGGTTCTTGCCATAATATGAATTCTAACAGTTAAGCAAAGAGAAACGACAGTCTATCATCACTTTAAGAACTGAAGGTCAGTCAGTACAGAAAATTGCAAAAATTTTGAATGTGTCCCCAAGTGCAGTCACAAAAACCATCAAGCGCTTTGATGAAACTGGCTCACATGAAGACTGCCTCAGGAAAGGAAGACCAAGAGTCACCTCTGCTGCTGAGGCTAAGTTCATCCAAGTCACCAGCCTCAGAAATCATAAGTTAACATCACCTCAGATTAGAGCCCAGATGAATACCAGGCAGAGTTCTAGTATCAGACACATCTCTACATCAACTGATCAGAGGAGACTGCGCAAATCAGTCAAATAGCTGCTAAAAAAACGCTACTAAGGAAAAGAGACAAGCAGAAGAGATTTGTTTGGGCCAAGAAACACAAGGAATGGACATTAGACCAGTGGAAATCTGTGCTTTTGTCTGATGAGTCCAAATCTAAGATCTTTGGTTTCACCTGCCATGTCTTTGTGCGACATAGAAAAGGTGAACGGATGGTCTCTACATGCACGGTTCCCACCGTGAAGAATGGAGGAGGAGGTGTGATATGTGGGGCTGCTTTGCTGGTGACCCTGTTGGGGATTTATTCAGAATTGAAGGCACACTGAATCACCATGGCTACCACGGCATCCTGCAGCAACATGCCATCCCATCCGGTTTGTGTTTAGTTGGACCATCATTTATTTTTCAACAGAACAATGACCCCAAACAAATCTCCAGGCTGTGTAAGTGCTATTTGACCAAGAAGGAGAGTGATGGAGCGCTGCACCAGATGACCTGGCCTCCACAGTCACCTGACCTAAACCCATGATGAGATGGACCGCAGAGCGAAGGCAAAAGGGCCAACAAGTGCTCAGCAACTCTGGGAACTCCTTCAAGACTGTTGGGAACCATTTAAGGTGACAACCTCATGAAGCTCATCCAGAGAATGCCAAGAGTGTGCAAAGCAGTAAGCAAATCAAAGGGTAGCTATTTTGAAGAATCTAAAATACAAAACATGTTTTGAGTTATTTCACACTTTTGTTGTTTATTACATAATTCCATATGTGTTCATTCATAGTTTTGAAGCCTTCAGTGAGAACCTACAATATAAATAGTCATGAAAATGAAGAAAAACATTAAAAGAAAAGGTATGTTCAAACGTTTGACTGGTAGTATATTCTTAACATATGCCACAAAATGTGCATTCATTCTATTATCTGCACAATGACTGATGTTAACATGTGGCAATGAGAAGTAGAGACAAGCACAGTGATCCCATGGCTCATATAGAAAGTTAACAAGCTGCCTTTTCGTTCACGCTTTGCTTAAACAGAAGCCATATCCCCTAAAAGTCAGCTTTCTTTGTAAAAAATGGTTAAGAGCGGAGAGCACAGTAAATAAGAGCTAGGGAAGTTTATAGTGTGCAGCCTTCAGAGAGGCCTTTGCGTTGCTTGAGCAGCCACTTAGCTAGTTTACCCTGAGTCAAGGAGAGTTAAACTATGAAGCCTCACTGAGAGTGGTAGCAGGGGAATTGAACAGACAGGTTGTTACACTGCTGTAGTGGAGTCTCATACTCTGTGCCTCTTATTTTTCAACTCTATTCTCAAGGGTTCAGAAATAAAAAGCTGTGAATAAAGACGAGTGGTGAAATGCCCAGCAGAGCCTGTCTGTAAAGCTTGTCAGTCCATGTATCTGTTTGTAGTTGGTGGAGTGCATCGCTTGGAGTGTTACAACTCAAACTGCAGTGTACCCACAGCTGCTAGCTTCCTCCACACTATCAAACATAACTTTTCTACAACAATACACACAAGGACCTTTTGCTATTTTTTTAATCCACAAATTAATGTGAAACAATGAAGACATTATATACTTCGCTGCATTACACATCCATTAGGATGTATATCCCACATATGTATATGATGTTAACTACATTTGCAAATGCAGCAATCGCCTTAATAGTGAGATTTTTTTAAACCATATTTCACAAAGTCAATAAAAACAAATGTCAAAATGCAGGTTTAGACCTGAGGCTGTTCTGAGAGACTATACTCATAATTCAAAGAGCTTCATCAGTGTCTAAGATAGAATTAAGCTTCCTGCAGCTGTGAGCTGACTATTGACTCTTCATTAACAGCATACAAACACTGTGTTGTGTTCACATTTATTTCGACAGCTCATCTTATGGAAGCCCCCTTTAGACATAAATGGAAAAACAACTTTTTATCTCCTGCAGCTGTTCCTGGGTTGTTATTACTCCACTGCTAATAGGGCTGAACACACTATGATTGGTCCCAATGTTACTCAAATATAGCAAGCATCCTTTAAGATGTGTTGACTGGTTTTATACTTACTGGAGTGAACCTGCATGTGGCAAGATGAACAGCGGAGCAGAACACTGGTGCCATCCTCTGCAATGTGATAGTTGGTGGGCGGAGGCTCAGTGTTGCGTGCACCGACGCTGAAGCACATTTCTGGGACCAGTGGACGAGTCCGACTGCCATGCTTAGGAAGGGAGGCGCGATGGGCGTCGGGTGAAACAAAGACGTCTTTCTGTGGCTGGAGAGGCCAGAAATTGAACATAATGCAGTTAGTGTATTTTAACCATGTTGATTATTGGTCAGTCTTTACAACAGCTGGTGTGCATTTAAAGAGGATAGTTTTGATAATTAACAATAGGGGTGTCACGATTCTCCAAATCCTCAACTGGATTAAGTTTTTCCGATTCTCAGGTCATGGTTCGATTCAATTCTCGACTAGACTAGACTAGACTTTTATGTACGGTAATATAATATCTGACCTTTGTTCACAATGTACCACACTACATTGTCAAATTTAAAACATTTATTAACAACATGATGTCACAATAACTTATATCTTCCGTCAACTGGAAACTTTAACAAAATAACCTGCCATCTAGTTTCCGCAGAGCTTGCAAACTGTGGCTTTTTTGTCAACATAACTCACTGGAAATCCAAATTACTTCCACACCAGCGACTTCAGTGAAAGAGGAGGGGGTTATAGTTCTGTCTATGGGTCTCTTGCATCTGCAGTTGCCATTGTTGTAAGAGTGGTGTAGCCCCCTTCAGGAATAAGGCAGAGTGTGAGGGGTGAGTCGGCGAGCGAGAGTGAGGGAGCGTGCATATGTGTGGACGGTGAATGAATGGGAGAGGAGGGAGAAGCGAAAGGAGTAGCAGGAGTAGCGACAGCAATCAAGCAAGCAAGCAAACCTCCCCTGTGCTTCCCGACCACGGTCCGGGAGCCGAACAGGAATGGTCTAACACCATGCTATCGTTTGGCTGGCTGTAGCTAATAGCTACTGGCTTAGCTAGTAGCTAAGTTAGAGGAGGTTGACTCGCAGCACTTCAACACATGCGTGTTTTTTTCTGCTTGGCAAGCCGACCAGACGGGTGACATGGGGGTGTGGCGTCATCGACAATTCCATTTTTTAATTTGAAGTTTGAGATTGTGACTTAATTTCAGTCGATTTTGATGTAAAATCGAAATCGCAACACCCTTAGTTAACAAACATTTTTTTGTTAAACTTACATGAGAGCTGCAAAGATTTGTCAATAGAAACAAAATAGCTGGCGACTATTTTTCCAGCAAACATTTGTTGGTCCCAGCTTCTTATATGACAGGACTTTTTGGTGAGCACTTTTCACAACTTCTTTTCATACTTTATGGACTGAAATTAAATCACCTAAGTGTGAAAGTAATATCCAGATTATCCATAACGTTAATCATCCTTAGTTGAAGCCCTAACCTAAACTACTGCTACTCAACATCACTTGTGCTAACACTGCTGAACTAATACATACAATACTACAGATTTTGTGACTACTACTTCAAATCACTACCAATTCTAGTTCACTGAAACGTATGTGCGTGTGCTGCAGTTTGTGGCTGTACCTTTGCATAAGGACAGAAGAGCGAACAGATCGCACAGTACGGTTGGAGTGCTGCCACTGCAGCATTGAAGGCCTTCTCTGCCAGGAAGTTGGGTGACTGATTCTGCCACAGGTGCTCCTGTTTCTTCATGTCGCTTTCCAGCGGCATGGGGGAGGACAGCTCTGTGGGTAAAAAAATAAATAAATAAAGACATTAAAGAAATGCTGCTCAAAGACATAACAACAATCTGAAGTCAGTGACGCACACAGAAGCGACGTTGGAGGAATCCTCATTGGTAATGATTTTACTCTGAAATGCATGTGAAGCATTTTTGGAAAAGCACAAGGATCTTTTTTAATAAGGGGGCCCTTGCCAAGAAACAAATATAGCACATTCTGTTCCAGACAATAACAACACCATTCCTGATATAATTGGCCGATGAGCACAAATAGCACAGACGTCAACAACTTGCTGTTGTGGGGTCTGCAATCAATTTTTCAGTGAAGCCCCTGAAGCTACTGATCCAAAGTGTTTGTTAAACCTGGACACAAGGCAGGAAGAACTCTTCAAAAGCTTGCCATTGAACTCTCTCTCTCTCTCTTCTCCCTCTCTTTCTCCTTGTACCCCATCCACCCTTCTGAAGGACAGGCCCAGAGTCGGGTCCCCTGCTGCCAACTTAAAGTGACTTTGAAAGCAGGTAATTGGAAGTCATGATCCCCGGATCAATAAGTGTCAGTCAGAAAATGAGAAGAAACAGACAGAAGGGATGGGGAGTGAAAAGAGGCCTTGCAGTCTTGATTTCATTATCCCCACAAGGAGCTTTAGTCCTGCTTGTTTTTCTTTCTCAAGATCGATAATCAAAACAAAAATGGTGTGTCTTCTTCATTTTAAGTAGCGTGATGAAGTAGGGGATAGAGGGAAAGAAAGCATAATTATAGATGAAGATCATCTATAATTGCATCATCATTTTTGGTACATTGTGTGTGAATGATCTTAAAATGTTACTGTTAGTATTCAGCAATGATTCACTCTTTTCAACTTTTTAAAAATTCACTCATATACTCAAGGTTAAATAAATGTACGGTGACGCGTGCACACCTTTTTCGCTGGTCGGATCTTGCTTTAAGACGGACAAAGGGGAGCGTTTGGGTGGCTTGCTGAGGGGGTGACGGCGACTCTTCTTGACCTCTGTTGGCATCTTCATCTTGGAGAAGCATGCCTGATAAAACGCAAGATTTCAGTGTTTTGACCTTGACATATGCAGCAGCAAATCATTACAATCTTTTCAAAATATTACAAGGTAAAATTGATTTTGTAAACTGTTTACTATGGACACGTGGTTTCTATAAATTGCCATCTGTGAAACAGTCTGATTCTTTTAGAGGATTAAATTTGTGCATCAAACTGATCTCAGTAACTGTTGGTATGCTGCAGCTGAAAAACAATTAACATTTAGAGGTTCAACTCTATTTTCAGATCAAGCAACTTCATTTTTCCATATTGAAATAGCACCAACTACTGAGTTAGATGAATAAGTGTGCTGTAATGCTGGACGCAAGTACATCTCAAAGGGAAAAACACAATTGACTTTGATCTGAATAGTCTTACCTGGGTGGCACTCACATCCAGCTTGTTGTCTGCTGGGATGTCACTCTGTTTTGGGATAGGAGGTTTCGCCACCTCTGCAGCAAAACTAACATTATTTGAAGTCTTCATATTGGATGTAGCAAACTGCTCAAATGCTTCCTCAAACCCAGTGATGGAGTTGTGGGTATTTGTAGTCTTCTTCGGCTTTTTGGGCTTCTTTTTCTCAATGTCCTCCATCAAGTTCTGAGGTTTGGCCTCAGGTTCTGTTGTTGGCAAAGAGAATCGGTGGAAAACAAACTTCATTCATCACAAACTTTGAGGAGGAAGGTGACATTTGGAATTTGTAATGTTTTGAGTTAAGTTTAGTTTTCCATATTTCATGAACCAGCAGCAAGAAGTTAAAAAAGATCGAGTAAAATTCAAAATAAAACAACTAAGCTGGTTTTGAACACATAGGTATGTGACACAGATAGAAAAATATTTATCTTAATGCTTAAATTGTCCTCACCCTCTACAGCTGGAGCCTCTGCTGCCTTGGCAGCGGCCTCAGCAGCCTCCTGCTCCTCACGCTCCATGGCCTCCAGGGTCATCATGGCCTCTTTGGCTAGACGTTCCTCCCTCTCTTGTCTCCGCTGGGCCTCACGCTCCTCAACCTGACGCTGGTAATCAGCAGCATTCAGCTCAATGCCCTCCTCTGCCAGCACTTTCACCTCCTCCAGCTTTAGACGACGAAGCTGCTTCATCTTCTGCATGGCTCTGGGGTGGGACACAAAGACATGTAATAATTCATATGTATGTCTATCTATTGCAAAAGCCTCCATGTATGTTTGGGAAAGTAGCACATGAGACTCAAGACTGTCACAAACTGTCATGTAGTGTGAAAACCAGAACAACTTCAGGTTTTCCCGGTTACAAGAGATAAATTTTTGTAAGAATGTCAAAACCTCAGAATTTGGACACAATGTGCAGTTTGACCTCTCACCTTCGCAGTAGGTTTGCCCGATGGGTTACACGATGCTGCCTCCAGCGCTCCAGTTCGGGGCTGCTAAGCTCAGTGGCCTTAAGGTGGTCCAACACCGCGGTGTCCTTGCCCTGCTTCCACAGCTCGTAGCGATCTGGCTGCAGGCAGCGCACAAACACATCCATGGAGATCTTCACCATGTCCTTACGGCAGGTACACTAGAGAAGAACAAGCGAAGAAAGAAGATGACTGAAAGTTAGAGAATAGCTGCAGGTAAGGCATGGAGCAAAATATGTTGCAAGGTAAAAAAAAAAAAGAAGAAGAAGAAGAAGATGAAAATGCTCGGCCGTGGGAGGATGCTACTGAGCTGAACTGGAGCAGGTGCTACAGATGACATTGTTAGCTTTTACTTTTAGACAGAAAACTCTGCAAAGAGTGATCAAAAGAGGACGTTAACAGACTTTGGCACACTGATGAAGAAGCCCAAAAAACGAGGATGGATCGAAGAGGATGGTAACTAACAGCAGGGGAGAGCAGCAGCAATCACACTTTTCAGAGATGGTCTTTGAACTTAAATTAGATGAATTCATATAACGAATTTGTAATGTTTTATAATTAATTTATCATTTTATTCACATGAAAGGCACGTGTGTTATGCACTCTGCCAAGAACGAGTCTTTCTTCTCATTGCTGAAGAGGTTTTACTGAGGTAAACATTTATATGCCCAATTTTGTATTTGAAATTAGTGCAAATAGCAAACCTGTTTAACCTAATTAGATCCATTATATGGAGGGAGAGACATTAATAAAACATTTATGCAGCCACTGTATAGGATTTACAACATATTTACTAGTATTATTTACTGGTATTATACACAGTACTGCAGTTAGGAGTGAAAAGAGGACATTGTGTATAAACAAGTAAATATGGTAAGGTTGAATTTGAACTGAGGGATAACCCTAACCCTACATTTAATCATACAGTGTAATGAAACTGGTTCTGTAGAGGAAACCCATGCAAGCACGAAGAGAAGATGACAGGATTTGAACACATGATCCTCTTACTGTGAGGCAATTGTGCTAACAACAGTGACACTGTGCTGGCTCTTGTTTTACCATATAACAAGAGGCATATAGTTTAGAGTGCAGCAATCTCCACGAGAAAAACACAACACACACATCAGACAGGCGATGAGGTTACAGTGAAGTTGGCAACAATTGGCGTCCCACGAGTTAAAAAAAAATTTGCAATGAGCAGATGTACTTTCAAGGTCCTGTGCATAGGATTGAGTAGTCTCCATCTTTTTAGTCTGCACAACTCTTGCCTTATTGTTCCTATGGTGGCTGCTGAAAAGGTGAGAAATGAAGAAGGCCCTCCTGATGTTAGATTTGTCTGTTCTGGGCTAATATAAAAAGGCATAAGTGGAAGAGGTCCTACTCCCTCTGTAGATACAAAGTACTTATTTTAAGGTTATGGAAACTCAGCCTTCAGGTGATTATACACTAATGATGACAGAAAACTTAATTATGAAAGTTAATAAGTTACAATTCTGCCCCTAAATCCTACACACTGGAACTCTAAAATAAGTCAGTCAAATATTGCAAGTAATAAGCCTTTGGTAAATGTGGTAATGTGCAAATAGTTCAGAGGTAAATGACAGTGATAGCTACATCCTATGAGCACTTACACCTCAAGGTGACTCCACAAACCTTCATAATGACAATACAGGTCAATGAATCCTTCTGCTGTCTGGTGACATGAGGAGCAGCAGAGCTTTTAAATGAAACCACGGTGCTGAGTGTAAGAGAAAATGGCAGCTACAGCAGAGAGAAGTTTGGAATGAAGGAAACAAAAGGAGAGAGATGAAACAAACAAAGATGGGGGAGGAGAGGGAGGGATGGATGGGGAAATATTTTCCTTTTGTGCTTTGTTTGCTGTATTACATTCTGGCCCTATTATTTCCCGAGCTGTACTGGGAACCTTATGTTCAATTACTGGAAACACAGCAGCTCGCCCTCCCCAGCAAAACAATATCCAGCCTACATCTCATCTAGTCATCACTTGACAGACGGAAACATTAAAATATGGAGGGGGGGTTGGTTGAGTGGAAAGTGGGAACGGAGAGGGGGGCAAGTGAGCATGGGTGCAGCTGATTGTTACAATCATGAAACCTTTAATAAAAACAGCAACATGCCAGAAAACTACAGAGGCACAAGAACACCAGATAAATATCGCTCCTGCACTGATTGTACCTGGCAAAATGTGCTTTTTGCTACTGTAAAAGGATTGAATGGCTGATTTTATTTTCATGAAACTATTAAGAGGTTATAGAGATTGTTGCCATCCTCAAGGGCCAGGACAAGTTCCATTTTATTATCATATAAAAACTTAATTAGAGGAGGGAAACTGATTTGGAAATGCACAAGATCTGAGAAAACAAAAACTCGCCCTGAGGCAGGCAGTCAATGAGCCCTGAAGTATACTTCAGCTCCTAATGAAGCTAAATTGTTGGAGCCACAGAAAACCCAGAGCCTGGGGACTCTATGGATCTGTGGATTCAAAAGATGTGCCAAGAACTGATAGCAAGACAGGGTTTTAGTCTGACCTGTGTGACCTGACCAACAGTAACTGGAAAAGTGTGATTATACACAATTCTTGACGATGGCTTTGATGAGGACAGCAATAACCAGAGAGATGATCCAAAAAATTTAGATTGATCTGTCAAGTAGTCACAATTTGTCAAGATGCTAAATATCATCACACACTCTCCTAAAAACTACTGTGATGAGATAAAAACGAATCTGAGGTTTATATCATATCTGTTCCACAACCATTTTTTAACTGAGATGCACACTAGAGAGAAAATGCTGACCAAAAAATCCAAATTATTCAAATTTTTCTTTAATTCCCTTCTTTATCTATTATTATACACCACAATCCAACAACAACTGCTTAATATCTTGAATAGAAAGAGGGAGATATATAAATGTCTGATCTACAGCTGGGAAAGCCATACACCATTTGATATTGTGTGCATGATAAACAGTTTATAGAGCATTGTATTGTATCTCTCTAGTATATGTTGCACCAAGTTTTCCTTTTTTAAATGTCAGCAATATTTCAACTGTGATGAAACTGTTCCCACTAATCTCACTGTGTGGCCCCAAGTCTCTGATCTGCTCATTCATTATATTATGGCTGCTCTCTAATAGCAGCAAATAGTGGCAGGGTGCACTGGGCGTTACAGAGCTCATCTTAACACTGGAGGGATCTGATGCAACCATCCTTAAAATAAGTTCATCAATCAACCACATAAGATGTAACTGCACTAGAAACAGAACTTCTGGAACAGTAACTTTCACCAACATTGGGACATAGAATTCTTGGGGCTTGTCATGTTAGCACCCTGCCTCAGTAAATGCAATTTAGAAAGATTCTGATCTGTGATGTTCTGGAGGTTTATAGCGGTAAATGCTGCCAATGGACTCAAATCAAAGGTCACTGATGTGACCAAGAAAGTCTGGGTAAACTGTCTTTATTGAATGTGTGAGACATATTTTTGTGAAAACCCCTGAGAACATGACAACACCAAATGTGACTAAGTGTCCTTGTAAACTCACTGGGAGAACAATGGAAATTATTTTCTACTGCTAGGTGTGTGCGTGTGTGTGTGTGTGTGTGTGTGTGTGTGTGTGCGCGTGTGTGCATGTGCGTGTGTGTGTGTGTGTGTGTAGCAGATAATCATGTTTTGTGTCAGTGGACACAACCCATCTTAGGCTCCAGGCAGCATTTTCTACAAGAACAAGACTCTTATCAGTTCTATAATGCAGTAAGCCTACCACACAAGAAGAAGAATACATATTGTGTATTGGCTATCATGGGCATAGGTTGCACATAAGCAACATCTAATAACAATTCAGCATGTCCAATCACAGCATGTCTGGCCACGCCAAAACTAGACATGTCTGCAAACAAATATCAGCGTGCACAGTGAGTCCTCTACAGTTCACTCTCAAGATGAAAAAGTGATGTGATTTAGTCTAGAAACTGGGAGGATGATTTCTGCTTCTCTCCCAGACAGAAAAATCACCATGGAAGCCTGCGGGAACAGTCGCAAAGTGTGTTTGAGCACCAAACAAATCGAGAGAGGCTTTCATTGAAAACACTACAGGGCCAGAACATAGGAACTGTTAACATTCAGCAGCATAATGGTGAAGCAGACATAACTATTTATAACTACTAGAAATAATCTGCAAGATCCTTTTTGCCATCTGCAGTGCCTCGGTGGGCTCCAGCTGAACTCCTCTCAATCAAACATGCCAAAATTGCATGTGCTTTATTCAAATCAGTGTAGCTATTTAAGCATAGCACAAACTACTTAAACCGCTTGACAGAGAGCTTTCTTAGCACTTGATTAAACTTTGTGACAACATCAATATAGTATGAACAGTGTGTCCCAGGCACCTATTGGCAAGGTGAGGTTATGTGGACAGGTGCTGTTTTTTGTGGGGTTTTTTAAGACGATTCCTAGTATAGTCAGTTTGAGTCTAGAGTGAAGAATGAGTCATGTCTGTGTAAGCCCTGGATTACAAAAATAAGAAATGAAATGGCTTGTGCTTAAAGCATAGTCAGAGAGGTTGAGGAGAAGGTTAATAAAGGCTGCAATGTCTGAAATAATGAAAGTCTAATTGCATGCTGACAGCATGGAAGGAGTGCTGACAGTGGGCCTTCTCTGACTGCAGGTGTGTTTGCTTAGTAAGTCAGACAGATGGGTCAGCAGTTGGGGAGCTTGTATTTAAGAAGACATGAAAAAGAGACGTGAAGAATGCCTGAGCTCACTCCCTCCTTCCCTCCTTCCTGTGCTGGCAGCCCCAAAACTGTGACAAATTTGATCCCGAGCCCCATCGTTCACTGTCCTATTTGGTGCTGACAGAATCAAGCTCAGTACGGGGAGGGCGGGAGAGGGAGGGGAGACGGCCTATCGAGTTAACAGATGACTGCTCAAGCCAAAGACAGAGAGAGAGAGGGAGAGATGAGGGGAGTTATGTTAAAGACCAACAGAGAATGAGAGACTTCATTGTTGCAAAGTAAGTGGCTGTTGTGGGTGAGGTGTATAACTAGGTGTATATGACAGAAGTTACGAAAATGAAATTGAAGTGGAAATAAAATTTCAGCCCAATATCTCACTGAGAAGGCAGCACAACACTATGCACAGTACAGGTCTTTACTTAAAACTAAACTCAATCACTTTTACTGCACATCGACAAGCAACATTTTAAGCTGACTGGAAAGGCTAAAACATGGAGTAACCAGGAAAAGTAGAGAAGAGCTATAAAGAATTTAGTTTTACTTACAATGTATCTGTCAGTTGCTCGTTCTATAAAATCTCCGAAAAAATGGTGTCTCTAAAAGCCCAATATATTGCGCTAAAATGTCTTGTTTTGTTCACTATCCAAAAGATATTCAGTATACTGTCATAGAGGAGCAAAGAAACCACAACTTTTTGACATAATCAATGGTGTAAGTAGTTGTAAATTAATATTCATTCTAAAAAATGCATTTAAATTTTGCCAGCACTCAATTCAATTCAACACTGCCCTGCACAAGTGAGGCTGACCTCAGAGACCCCCAAGAGTTTAGTTTTGGCCAAGGCTAAAGAAAGGACAAAGGTGTTATTTTTTTTTTCTTTCATTTTTGAATACTATTGCTAAAAGGGCTGGTTTGATCTCAAAGATATTACAAAACTGTATTTAAAAACGTGACTGAAAAACTCTTTGGGATCTGCAGGCATTTGGACTTTAATACCAAAAAAGGTAGCCAGTTCCTGTCAATATATAGACATTTTCTGAAGACAAATACACTCTCTAGATGTGTCTGTACTTAAGTGTTCGCTCTCAAGAACTAAGATGTTGAAAAGAGCCACTTAAAGTTGCTGTGGAAGCAAATGTCGCTGTCTTCATGTAATGGCATTATTTCGCTATGTTTTCTTATGGCAGTCAAGACAAAGGCTTAACTTACTGCCAGAAATATCAAAATGGTTCAAAGTACTTAACGAACCATTAAGGAGGAAATACAAAAAATATGCCATTTTGGGCAGCCACACCCAGTGAGGGGCAGCAGAGCATGAATGGGTTCAGGGTCTAGCTCACGACATACAGTACACCTGTAAAGAGTGATTTTAAACAGCACTGGATACGGGACAATCTGTGTGACCAGCATGCCACTCCACCACCCCAAGAGAATAAAAACATCAGTGTGAAAGACAAAGAAGGAGAAGGGGATAGACTGGCAGAAAGAGCCTGTCTCATCGGCCAAGCTGCTCTCTTTCAAATTCCTGTGTCTGTGTGCGGTGCTGCGCTGTCGGTTTGTCGACTCGGATTAGCAGTGCAGAGTGGACCGCTCTTCTTTATCAGACTGAGACAAGTGTAGGGGAGATGCTCCCTTGAGCACTGGGCAGGATGGAGGGAAAAACTGCTGGAGCCTGGACTACTGGTTTTTAAATTACAAGCGGCCACACGGGCAAAGTGGGAAAGCCGAAAATGAGAAACAGGGAGATGAGAGGGAGATGTACTTCTGCAAACTGGCACCTCATAAATCTGACATGCAGCCAAGTAGAGAGAAGGCAGGAAAAAAGGGACACATACACACATATGTGAACACTAATATGAAAGGGAAGAGAGAGGGAACTGAACAAGAAAATGAAGTGGAATGTAAAGAAAAGAGACAAGGGGGAGGTTCTTCCAGAGGACATTGTAGTTGGGCTCCAGTCCACAACCAACCCATACCCTGTCAATTTCATGCTCAGCAGCCCACAGGCAAAGCAGCAGTTTGAGTCAATGGAAGGATACGAGGGGACGGTTAGTGTCGGTAACAGATGGTGTGCAGCACAGAACCAGACGCTGCTTTTATATTTCGATATGATCTATTACTTCATCTCTTCAGAGAACCAAACAGCCAGAGCAGGAAGGCTGCAAAGTTGCTGCTGAATCACACATCGGATCAAACCTCTTCAAGTGTAGTGTTAGATGTGCGTACCCTGCCATGTGTAAGATGTTTACTTTTACTTCAAAATGTCATACCTTTTCTGAACAGATTCACACTTCTGATGCCAATAGTTTACAGTTTACAGAAAATAAGAAAACATTCACACATTCTGTTAAATGTGCATAGATCTCACTGTGGAATTTACCACTTTAATCTCTGATACACTGACTTCATCTCCTGCCACAGGATGAATATACTGTCCGTCTGTCTCATTTTACCTGGGTAGCCATCTTGCCGTAGTCCACCCAGCGCAAGGTGGCAAAGTTTGTGGACTCTGCGCAGTTGAAGCCATGATTGAAGCCAGCATGGTAGCCATAAGGAAAGGTGATCATAAATTCCCCTTCATTCTGAGTGATCTGTTCAGACAGAGCAGAAACAATTATTGTGACATTTCAGATTTTTTTCTAAATGCATAAATGAAAGAATTAATATATAAAAATGCTTCATGTGTGCATGTGTATAAAAGGTTTCTTAAATTCCCATCCCCCTTCTGCGAAACTAATTCCAACAGAGTCTCCACTAAAATTGAGATCAAGATGTATTAGCACCAAGTCTGTGCTGACAAATATGAATCTCATACTCACTAAATAAAAAACTAATTAGGTTTCTTGTGGAGGGAACATCTTCTCTAATTAGTCTGGGAGCAAACACTTGTTCAAGTCTTTCTTCACTTATTATGAATATGGTCATTTCTCGACAGTTTTGTTATCTTTATTGGACATTTAGTTTATTTTATAAATGCTTCCTTAAAAATTAGTTCATACTGGCTTTGGCCTTTAAAACACAATTTCAAAATCTCTAATCTAAAAATGTATTCCGTTGTAAATCATGAATTTCACATCCATAACATGTGCCATTGAGTTTCTCAGAGTTCAACTCCTCAGAAACAACCTCTCTCTACACTTTTCTGACTTGCGAGCAAAATTAATTCAGCGGAACATGACTGCTGCTCCAAGTGTCTTCCCATGAGCTCAGTGTTATTCTCAGAATGTTTAAAAATGTGAGGACAAGTTAAGCACATTCTTTTTTAATGTGTTGCCCCAAAACTTAAGCCCTATATGTCTGGTTGCTGATCTCAACTTCTTTGTGAATCCTGGATCCAGGCAATCAAAAGACACATCAAGCCAGACAAGGTGACAGGCATGAGGGGAGGAAACAGGAGTTGAGGCTGAGAGTGGGAGATGAACTTCCTCAACTAAAGGCAGTGGTTCAGATATCAAACGTCTTTTTTTTTGCTCTTGCAAAAGCACAAGAAGACGGTTTTATTTTTACCCATGAATCGAGAGAGATACTGTAGGTGTGTTACAAGTAACATGTTCGCTGTGATAATGATGTCCTAAGGGGGGAGTGAGAAGATTAATAGGCACAGGGGTAACAGTCTGCTGAAAGTAGAGAACTTTGTATGACTTAATTTTTGGACTGTGCGGATTTAGATGAACTAGTAAATCAAACTGAAACAGAAAGTTGGAAAATAAGCCAATTAATTTCCAATGGCAGCCACAAAAGAGGGTGTTACTCCTACTGTATCATTATTACAGCCTGTAGCAGTTGTAATGTTTGCGTCAAAGCTGCCTTGCGTTGTAATTCGTCATTCAAAATGAAACTCTCTTTTCTGCTGTTTATGCAAGACCCACGACTGCCATTAGGAGGAGGCAGTAAGAAACGCTTACCTTCAGTTCCTCTTTTAAATATAAGTCTCTCTCTTTATTTATTCATTTATTTATTTATTCATTTATTTTTCCCAAGCTCTTCCTATTCTAATAGAAAGCACTGCCAATGATTTAATATGTAAAAATGTTCATGTTAGGTTTTTAGCCATGGTAGATTTTAGTCACTTATTAGATAAAAAATTAACCGACAGTTAATAAGTATCCAGCAGCAGCACAGTGTTTGCCCCTTGCGCTTAGACAAAAATTAATAATATTTACATTTGTATTAAATTTATGTCACGCAAAGGACCGGTTGTCACTCACCCTGTCAAAAGGAATGCCATACATCTTCAGGATGGATGGAGATATCAGTGTCATCTTGTGGCGAAGAAAAGCATCACAGCCCTGGGAGCTTCCAGGGAAGAAGCCTGAAGGAGGAGAACAGAGAACATGGGATATGTGATCTCAAACATATTGTCTGATAAAATCATGGATAACTATTCAAAGACCAGCAGCTCCAGGACTGCAAACATTATGCAGCGATTTGTGTGGTAGTGCTACGATACGTGACATTAAAATAATATTGTGATATTTTTAGGCTATGTCGTGGTGCGTAAAAATCAATATTCTTTTTAACCAAATACCCCAATAACAATATTGCAGAGATGCTGTAGGGGTGAAAACTGTTTCTGCATATTAACTCTGAGATTTTGAAAAAAATCATCAACAGTAAGTCAATTTGATGTCCAAGTGTTGTATAATAACATATCACGATAAAAGAATATCAACAGATAAACAATATGCTGAAACACTGTTCTGAATATAACAATTCAGATGCTGTCTGATCAGTAGTAAGAATTCTGCACTTTATCTAAACCATGTCTTACTATATACGTGACATTTTCCATATGTATTGAAATATTTAAATGTATTTCAATTTGTATTGTTCCAAATGTTTCTGATGTAAGATAATAGAAAAATATTTAGTGATAAGATGTTGCTTTACAAGATTCTTTTTCCTGCAGTTTTGGAGGAGTGACTAGCTGGCAAGTGAGTATTTCAAAGAATGCCAGATAAGCTTTGCCAATTCAACTGATTTCCCCAGCAGAACTGTAGCCGTGTTTACTATATTATTGTTAATCCCACCACCTGGAAAAGGAAATCTGGTTTGCTATTGACATGGGTGTGAATTAATTTACTGCCTAAAGTGTGGAATAATCACATTAAAACAGTGCATGTAAATGCACTGTTTGTGTGCCTCCTGGTACAATTTAATGGGATACGTGCTGGATTGTATTATGTCTTCAAGAAAAGACTACCGTACACCAGAAAACTGGGACTGGGTGCTGCCACTTTAAAAATCTTGATCCCATTCAGCACAAACAAACAGAAAATCTTTTGCCTCAAGATCTACTTTGCAATGACAGAAAAGTATGTGTTGATATTGCACAATTACTTGAACTAAGAAGCAGCAGCACTAACAAGATTGCTGTTCAGAGATGACCACGTGTATTTACCATAGTCTCACTTGTTTACCGTCAATTATTGGTGTCTATGCCCATAAAGTCATTTGTCAAAAAGCATCTGCAGTCTTCATACTTAAAAAAAACAAAAAAACTCTCATTTGACTGCAACTATACAGCAACTAAAATTAATATAAGCTACAGCACACATGCATAGCTACTGACACTTTGCAATGGCACTTTCATGTTGCAAAACAACCACCCTACTTTCTTAAAAACCCAGACTGCTTTGAGATCATAATATACCCCTCTGACATTTTGGGCTTTCGAAGCCCCAACTCTCTCTCTAAAACAAAGGCTTGCTTTTGCTCTTGGAGACAGAGGGACTCAGACTGTCTCTACATAATCAAAAGCAAGAATTTCTCTTCCATCGCTTGCTCTCCCACTCTTTACTGTCTGTACCCGCTGGTGCCTCAAAGGGGGGTCCGTCCAAGCCTCCACCCAGTTAAACTTTAATGTGACTGACAGTATAATCGGTGCCCATTTCATCCTTCATTTTCACTGCATTGTTTCAGCCTCTGTTCCACCCTACAAAGCAAAAGAGGGAGAGAGGGCCTCTATTCTCTCATCGCCTGCCTGCTTGTTGGAGCTGATAAAGGTGAATAATGTGCCGACAGAGCCCGAGTATTAATCCCCATTAAAATGCAGCTGGCTCTCTGAGCTCTCCGCGGGGTAATATTAACTTAAAGGCTTCATTCTGTCCTTTTGAGTTTGAAAATTAAGTTCCTGCCTCCAACCCTGCACACTCCCTTACCACCCCCCTACCCCCACCCAGTGAGTGTGAAGCCATGACTAAAAATAATGCGGAGATGAGGAGCGATAAGACAAACGGCTGTCGCTGTGTCAAATGTTTGGAGAGGAGTTTTCAAGTAACAAGACCATTGTCCCAGTCCCATTAGGCATTCCTACTGCACCCATAACCGTCTTTTTAGGACCTCGTAAACAGTTGGCTACCTGTGCTGACGATGGCTTTGATAGGTCAGTGGGTGCTTGTTAAATTAGGTTGGCATTGCTTTCCTCCCACTGACAGCTGCTTAGATAGCAGCACAGAGGAAGACTGCAAACTGTGACTGAAAGCTCAATGCAAAGATGAAGAGTGACAAAAAGCTGTATACAGTGTCTATTTTGAACTAAGCACTGAACTCACTATGAAATACGACTCCTTTGGAGTCTCTTATCAAATCTATTTAGGTTTAGTTTTCAACAGGTTTTTTGCTGCAGCTGCTGAGGAAATGCTCACTTCATTTATATCGAGGTCCAGATTAGAGACATGCAAGATTAGATAACTGGTCAACCTCGCTAGTCAAGACAATAAATACTAGCCAGTTGAATCGCACTTCCAAACTCTCAAGAACCCTGATGATAAATGTCTCTGGTATGTTTTGATTTGGGCTGTGACACCTATTGGGAGACTTGGGCTTGAGAAAGATTCCTCAAACTCATTCTGCAGAATGCTCAGTTGAGCTCAGCATCTACAGTCCTCCTGATCTTTTCAGTACAAGTCACTGCACACACTAAGTGCCTCAAGCTGCTTCTGCTCCTCAAGCTCCATTTAAGCACAGCCAGGCAAAATCTATGTTGTTGTATGACTTGAGAAAATGGGACATCAAAGTTTTTCACCAATTGAGTACATGCAAGGGTTCTTCACCATGCAGCCCACAGTGTTGACAAACTGTTTGGTTGTGAAGTCCACTGTGTATTAACAGTGTTGTGTGTGCTGTGTGTAACTGAGAGGTGCTATTTTACTTTGTTATTGTCCTGTGAAAGGGACAGCAGGTAGCTGTGCTTTAGATGTGTGCTAGTTCTGTGTACGTGCTAAATGTGAAGCATGTGTATTTCATGGTGCCTGCTAAACAGTTTGAAGCACTTTCACCTTCCCTTAATGTGACAAACAAGACAGGGTAAAATAGGCAAAAATATGGTTTTAATTGATATCATCAGTGCCTCACCTTGTGCCAGCCTCTCCAGCCTCTTTCCATGCTCAGGTGGGATCGCATACCTGTAGAGGGAGGGGAAAAAAGGTGATCAGTTTAGTGAAAGGTTGACCTGTTACCAAGAAAGAGTGCCAAAAACTTCTCACATTCAATAGTGTTTGCAAATAGTTAGAGACTCTGGTGGCCGGCCATAGTCTAAGTTTGTTTATTTGTCTCTGTTTTCACCAGTCATATTAGCGCTGTAGATCTCCAACATTTTCCACCGTTACTTCAGTAAAGTGTCTTTGCATGCACATGAAATCGTTTCCAGCAGCAACCTGAACCACACCGACCAGACACTATATAGTTAACGTAGCACCCATTGTCTTGTTTTAAAATTATTAATGCCCATGATTATCTGGTCTCTAAGTCAAGGTTAAGTCAGTCTGGACTAACAGGCTACAAAATTAAAAGTAATAGACTGATATTGACTATAGCTCATAGGCTTTTGCCAACATTGCATAGCCAGAGCTGTGTAGTAGAGTCAATTGTGAATGAATTGTTCTTTTGAAGTGCACCAGACAGATATACAGGTACATCTCAAAAAATTAGAATATCATGAAAAAGTTCAATAATTTTTGTCACTCATTTCAGAAACCCATATATCATATAGATTTATTACACATACAGTGCAATACTTCAAGCTTTCATTTCTTGCAATTTTGATGATTATGGCTTACAGATAATGAAAACCCCAAATTCAGTGTCTCAGACAATTAGAATATAGACTCATGGTGTCACACTCTAATCAGCTAATTAACTCAAAACACCTGCCAAGGTTTCGTGAGCCTTTAAATGGTCTCTCAGTCTGGGTCCGTAGGCTACACAATCATGGGGAAGACTGCTGACTTGACAGATGTCCAGAAGACAGTCACTAGCCATTTATGCTGGGCAGCAAGCTGCCAACTTAGCCATCTTTTTGCGGCTAGGTCCGCAGTTTTTGACAAGAGGGCGGCAAATCGGGGGTCTGTTTTGGGCTGCCAATTTGCCGCCTCGGAGGGTACACTTATTTCCGCCTCCATTGATATCTAAATACAAGGCGTCAATGTGCTGGCAACTGCATGAGATGGGCGGAGGTGTCAATGATGTGCACTGTTGTGCGACCCACAGCTGGAAAGTTTTCAAGCCAGGAAACAGCTGATCACAGCAGCTAGTCCATCACTTCATCCGTAGACGTCAAGATGAGCAACTGGACAGCCGCTGGCATCCAGGAGATGCTAGCATCTCCTCGGTCTCTGTAGCTGTCTTTGTTGTCCGCTTGTTGCTGTAGCAGCAAGCTACTGCCGGTTAAAGAACCCAGTTTAAAACTCCAATGGGGTGCAATGTAACGCTCTTATTTTGAAGACAAATTCGTTGTCACTGATCACTGCCCAACTTCGTGCTTCACGTCACATCACATGTTCACGCCTACCTCAGTGGCGGCTTTTGGAAAAGGAGGAATATCATGCCTCCATTTTAGAAACACATGGCTGCAGCAAATGTGCTGCCTTTTCTATCTAAAAAGGGCTACTGACACCCTCCACAAGGAAGGTTAGCCACAAAAGGTCATTGCTAAAGAAGCTGGTTGTTCACAGAGTGCTGTTTCCAAGCATATTCATAGAAAGTTGAGTGGAAAGAAAAGTGTGGAAGGAAAAGGTGCACCAGCAAAAGGGATAACTGCAGCCTTGAGAGGATTGTCAAGCAAAATCCTTTCAAGAATTTGGGGGAGCTTCACAAGGAGAGGCACAGAATCCACACTGCTTGAAGTCCAGTGTGAAGTTCCCACAGTCAGTGATGATTTGGGCTGCCATGTCATCTGCTGATGTTGGTCCACTGTGTTTTCTGAAGTCCACAGTCAACGCAACCATCTACCAGGGAATTTTAGAGCATTTCATGCTCAATTCTGCTGACAAGCTTTATGGAGATGTTGATTTCATTTTCCAACAGGACTTGGCACCTGCCCACACTGCCAAAGGTACCAAAAGCTGGTCCAAGGACCATGGTGTTAGGGTGCTTGATTGGCCAGCAAACTTGCCTGACCTGAATCCCATAAAGAATCTATGGGGTATTGTCAAGAGGAAGATGAGAGACACCAGACCCAACAATGCAGATGACCTGAAGGCCGCTATCAAAGCAACCTGGGCTTCCATTACACCTGAGCAGTGCCACAGTGCCTCCATGCCATGCTGCATTGATGCAGTAATTCATGCGAAAGGAGGTCCAGCCTAGTATTGGTTTCAGAAGCCTGACATTTGTTTAAAATATCCTTTTTTATTGATCTTATATAATACTCTAATTTTCTGAGACACTGAATTATCTGTAAACCATAATCATCAAAATTGCAAGAAATGAAGGCTTAAAATATTTCACTCTATGTGTAATGAATTTATATAATATATGGACTGAAATGAGTATAAAAAAATATTGAACTTTTTCATGATATTCTTATTTTTTGAGATGTACCTGTATCTAATTCTAAAATGTACAAAGTTTTCTTCTGGGCGAATATGCCCCCAGACCCCGGTGCAAAGTGCAAAGTCCACCCCCAGAGTCTCACCAAATCCTGTGGGAAACACTGAAATTCAGTATGTATAGCATATTCTCAAATATTATCTTAAACAAGACAAGATATTTACATATTTGACCTATGAACTCCCTAGGGTTCTTTCTGCCCCTAAGCAGATCTACAGGGTATCTCAAGGTTTTATCTACAAGTGAAGCTACAATTTTAAGACCTTTTTGACCAAAGGATTTTGCAAGTAAAATAGATGTTAAAATGGACTGTGGAATGGATCGTGACTGGGCTGCCTTCTTGGAATTCAAGATACTATGTCTTGAATCCACTATTTTCCTTAACAACTTACAACTGATGGTATTGAATAAAGCTGAAGCAGCATTACGCAACACTGCTTTGGAGTATTTCCATAAAATTCAATGTTCATATTGTAAAGCATTACGACAGAATACAAAGTCAAGGCAAAGTCATTTCTTAGAGGCAAATTCATGCTGGGCTTGAGAATTAAGGCAGAGATATGATGACACCATTCAACTTGAGCAACATATTTGCCCTGTAAGACTCAAATATCACAATAAGAAACAGATCAGAGGAAACTGCTTGAGGGAAATAAAAGGGAGGAAAAAAATAAAGACTTTTGTTCATTTTTTTAGATCAGTAATCTGCACTAATACACTGACAAAGAAATGGTACAAACCAAAGACACGTGTTTATATGCATGTTACTAGCTATATACAGACAAGGTCTGTACAGTCTAGAGCTGTAACAATTTATCCATTAGTCACTTTTGATAATCAATTACTTTAACTATTTTTCGTGGAGATATGTAAAAGATTTCCTTGTTTCAGTCTGTTTAATGTCAAGATGTGTTTTTTTTTCTCTGTCATTTAATGAAGAGTTTGCAGACTGAGGACTGTGTTTTGGACAAAAGAGGCAATCTAAAGGTGTTGTGTTTAGAGTGATGAGCAATTTTCACAATGTTTTGTTTTTTTTTTTTACATTTAATAGACCTAAAGATTAATCTATTAATGCGGAAATTAATCAAGACACTTATCAATACTGAAAATAACCCTTAATGGACAGTAAAATCACTCCAATGTCAAAATTTGGGCAAATAACAGGGAATGGAAAAAATAATTTGTTAACTCTGAACATACTTTAAGAATTAAAGCTAACACAACAGTTTTAATCACTGCCCTTTTTAACAGTGCTATGTAGATACATGAAAGGTTTTTTTTTTTTATCAAATATTTATTTTATTTCCATTCAAACACAATGCACTGATGATGTACAGCCACTGCACATACCCTTACATCAACCCCCCCAACCCCAAACCCCATATACTTGAAAGTTATTTTTGAAGGGGAGAAGAAGGAGAAAAGGGAGGGTGTTGGAAAGGATTAAATGACAGGTGAAGGGCAGGACGAGGAGAAATTGCTGTTTTGGGAGTGCTGGGTTATTTCACTGCCCTCAGCACTCACCATTTTAAGAAATTAAATTACCCATGACGTACACCTCACCACCCTTCCCTCTCCTTCTCTTACACATGAACACATACTGAAAAGCAACCATTATTCTTCTCCATGTTTGCTGGAAAGTGGTTTTAAGTCTTTGCTACCAGCTTGCTTTGATCCGCTCTGGTATGTCTTTGTCCATTACTGCTTTGTTTTTAAACTGAGGTATCTGAGTTAATGAGCAGTTAAAGCTTGTTTTATCACTGTACAAATACAGTGGCCTTATGGCACTGGTTCAGTGTTGCTACATAGGTAGAGCAAAGTACTAACATAACCAAGAAGTCAATATAATTAGGGAGGCGCTTTAAAGTATCTATCAATAAAATAAATATCAGATGCTACATTTAGAAAGCAAGTTTATTTCTAAAACAGTGTTGGAGGGAGTCGGCAAAGCTCAAATCTGAATCAGATTTGTGAAGTTGTTAAAATGCTCTTTATTAATGCAATAATATCCTCCAGGATGTCTAACCCTCTAGAGACATTAGGCAATGAACTATGGGTGAAAAAAGCCAACATTTCTCAAAGCCAACTACATTGGTATTTGAAACAAAGGGAGAAAGTGAGGTGAAAATGAAGAATGAAAGAACAAAGATGGAGAGCTATGAGAAGCAACAACACTTAAGGGGAGACGGAAAAGGAAAGAGCAAAAGCAGAAGACGGAGAGAGGGGAGATAAAAATAATAAACACAAAAGAAAGTACAAGACAAATTCGATTGCAGTCCTAAGTGCCAAGACATGGTGCCACACTGCCACCTGTAGACGAAAGTTTTACGTTTCAAGGAGGTGCAGCCTTCCCCACCATTTAATGTTCTGGCCTGGTATCCCACATTAGAGGCTTGTGACCAAAGCCCTTCATGTCATTTGGGAGCAAGAAAGTGACATTTGATAAGCAGCAAAGGTACTGAAATACAGGGGATTGTCTGGGAGTCATTTTAGTAGGTAAATATGCCGTTATCTTGTGGTTTTCAGATATTGTAAGACCATAATCATTCTCTACATGATCACATATTGTCTTTTGTTTTGTGACTATAGGGCAAAGAACAATGCGAGCAGAAAATGTTGTATCAACTTAAAACAAGCCCGGGATTTTTTATTTTGATGATAGGAAGAGGCAATCCTTTTTCTGTATGGCCAGATTTAACACAGACTCTGGTCACTGTGCATTGTTTACTTTTGGTAGGTTTTAGGAATAAGAAATACTGCTGGAACTATTCATTGATAAATTGTCGGCAATCATAATCTATTTTTTTGAAAATCAATCTGTTTGAGTCATTTTCAAGAGGAAAGAATTTTCACATTTGCTAAATTTCTGTTGTCATTAACCATTTAGGATAGTAAAGTGAAAATATTTGGGTTGTGGACAAAACAAGACACATGAGACTGACAATGTATGCTTGGGGAACAATTTTCATTCATGTCAAAGTATGTGCGTGCTGAACTCTTTTGTATATTGGTTGCAAATGACACGTTTATAACTAGATATTTTACAACTTCTTACCTAAACTAAACTCCCACTGAACTACTCATTATGAGGTAGGAAATTGTGTTTTGACTCAGCCATACCCAGAGATTAAACAAGGTGGCTGTTAAGTAATGTGTAGTACAGTGTTTGTTCTTAGCTTGGCTAAAGACACCAGGGATATACCTGTTTTGAAGGTTAAATTGATATTCATCCTTTCTTTAACTGTAATTCTCTGTAGGACTGCATGAAGTCCATTTCTTAAAATGTCGAGGGTATTCGTTTAAAGCTAAATTTATCGCTGGGAAGCCTCACATTGCAGAGGGTTCTGTGTAAATGTGCAGAAAGCAGAGCAGCCTGCGCAGGAGAACATCCCTCAGATGATCCCTTCCATCCCAACATCAAACTAAACAAATCAGCCGATCGGCGCGTCTCCTCCTGTTCCCTCCCTCCTAAGGCCACAGTTGCCATAGCAGCAACACGTCTGTCACACTGGCAGCAGAGAGAGAATCACACAAATAAACAACACACTGCAAATGAAGGCTTGAACTTTTCCACCTCTCTGAGGAAGAGCATGATTTATCTATGGTTGGACAGCGTTCCTCAAAAGTTGGATCTAAGCTGTCACAATAGCATGAGAAGCCAGACGGCATTTGTTTTGCACCACTACAGACATGTTACATTTAGTAGATAACTATTCTTCTAATTTAGAGATTGCTAGCTCACAGCCTCGTGTATGAAGAGGAACCAATTATCATTGCACTACAATGGTGACGAGTCGAGGTTCATTTTATTCTTAAAAGAACAACTACATGCAACTTAAGCCGATTGTAATTGTCTCTGAAAAAACCTGAAGTGCAGTTGAAATACAGAGTGCATATGCCCGCCAGAACACACGTGTGTGACTTACTTCAAACGTATTAAAAGCGACCACTGTGGGAGCTGTAAAAAGAGCCTTCTTTCAGTGCAAATACTAAATCAAAGCTCAGAACACCCCGCCCAACATCCAAACTACAGTTCCAACCCAACTATGTTAAATACAGATCTTCAGCTCTCCATTTCTCTCCTCAGGGACAAAAAACCCCTGTCAAACGACAATGGTTCAAAAACTTTAGACTATAGAAAAGCTTGAGGACTGATGGATTCATAATAAACCTTCCTGGGAAGTTGCAGCCGGGATGCACTTAAAAATATCCCTTTCAATTCTCTTTCGTCAGCCTTTCTCTACCTTCCCCTCACATGCTCTGGGGCTAATCTTTTATCTGACAGCACATCCACTGGTGTGTGTTGGGGTAGAGGGGTGATTGAGAGGGGTTCGGCAATGAAAATAAAGAGAAAATGAATGATGGAGGGATAAAGGCAGGGAGAAAGTGACAGCCTGCTATGGCTGAGGTCTTTTGCAGATCCGCCAGTGTGTGAGCATGCATGTGTGTAGTAGTAGCAGTCGTTATGGTGGGGTCCGACTTTGATGGGAGCTGAGTTGCAGGGGGAATGGACTTAATTTCACAAACGGCTGCACTATGAGAGGAGAGGAAGAGTGTGTCTGTGTATGTGTGTGTTTTAAGGGGCCATGCTCTGTTTAACAGCCTGTAATTACCCCACCACACACAAGTGTAACAGTGAAAATGATTGAATTTCTGAAAAAAATGAAGGTGGAAAGGCTTGGTGAGCACAGAGAGAGAGTGACAGGGAGAGAATAAAACCAAGTGAGAGAATTAAACAGAGGAGAGAAAAAGAGAGGAAAAAGAAAAGGGTCATGTTTCAAAAAGAAATGAATGGTGTGCATCCATCCATTTAAGAGTGAATTAGTCTTAACAAATGACAATTGGTACGGGCAAAGTAAGTGCAAGTCTAAGTGGGAGAGAGCAAGTTTAAAAGCAAGAAAGTTAATATGCATTAATGTGTTGGTAAAATACAGACTCTAGATGGGCAGACCGGCATTGTGACATCTATACAATTAATCTGTCCAGCACCACAAAGAAACTAATATAAACTTTTATTTAACAACATATTCAGAATATTGATTACTGTAGATTATGATTAGCATATTTGAAAGGTATGACTTGTTTTTCTTCAAGCGTCAAATAAAATGCAGCAATGGGCAGAATCATGTATGTTGTTGATTTTATCAAGGAGAATGGAATAAGTGAGGAGACAGTTGTTTGGTGGAGCAGATTAGACTTGTGGTCTTTAGTCCTGCAATTTCATTTGTATACATACAAGTCTGCCTCAAAGGGTTGTCCTGTTAGGAGAACCGACCTCTAAAGAATGTTTCATGTTTTATCACAAGAACTGTGAAATCTGCAATAGAAATTTCTGCAGATGCCTTCTTACATGTACTCTAAAAACGCTTCTTGAAACTTCCTGCTTTATTTCTCTAATTCAGTTGTTCTTTAAGTCATTAAAGGGTAACTATTATATTTCCACAAATTAAAAAATTCTTTGGGAGTACAAATGAAAATGGGAAAAAACAATATAAGAGTAAATTGCCTCCAGAGGTGCTCAGTGGCTAAGTGCATAGTGGGGAATGTAGGCACATGCTTCAGCCATGTGTTGTGTCCATGAGGAAGGCAATAACACCCTGCCTACCTACGACTTGTAAATGTAACACTGCATCAGTGAAATAAATGCCCAGGTTGGGGGTTCAATACCATGAGGCCACACAGGCTAAAGAACAATGCAGGCATAAAGCTGTAATGTGCTTTATAATTATGTTACTGCCACCACAAACTCTATTCACACACACACACTTCTTGAGAAATGCAAGGATAAATCTCTAAATATTTCAGGGCAAATACAAAAAAAGGAAACATTTGCACATAATTAACCAGAACAGCTGGGTTAGGGTTGGCGTTTGTCCTCAAACCTGAAAGGTCAATTCCCAAACAAACAAAAAAAGGGTACTTGCCAAATTAGAAACCCTCATATGTTGAAATAACTAATGATAGGCTTTCGAATTGTGAACACACAGCATCATGCTAAAAGGAGCATATATGAACAGATTTCCAACAAATGTATAAATATGTTAAGTTCACTACTCCTGAAAAACCAGCCTTAAACAAGAATTGGAGAACTGTGAATGATGACGTTAACATAAGAGTTGCGTAGTTTAATACCCAATAGAAACCTACCACCCTCTAGCCCTGGTGTGTCATGTGTGCTTTGGACTGATTCCCTGAGATAAATGAGTTGAGGGAGCCTGGTGTACGATAGAGGCCTGACGAAAAAGCAAGAAAATTGACCGAGAAAGAACATGCACCGCAGGGCTCCTGTCCTGACTACTATGCTTTGATGGTCTCCTTTAGTGTGCATGTCTGTGCTATTGTCCCTGTGCAAGTTTGCGTTTGAGTAACAGGAGGTCTGTCTCTTCATATAAGTGCCTCTAAAACCAAGTTCCACCCTAAGTACTATTCATAAATTACCTTCTTAAGACAAGAAAGAGAAAACTGCATTTTTCAATACACTCAACACTGTCATGGGCAGTGCTTTCTGTAAACACCAGCTGCTGGCCAAACAGCCAACATTTTTCATCACTGATTTTTATTTTGAACAGAGTTTTGATGGACAAGCTGCAATTCGCTGTGTGTTTGATTTTTGTACTCTATCAGCCTCCTTTTTCAAACAAATTCTTTAAAACATGAAATGATTAAGATTGCCGTATTTATTGTAATAATGGCATGATAATGCACAAGAAACCAGGGGGAGCCATGCCCTTATATTTTTAAACAAAAATGACAGACATCTCTGTGCACCAAGCCCAGGTTTATAAAATGACAAGTGGTAGGACTGCGAGCACAGAAAGCTTTAAGAAAGAAAAACAATGGAACAAAAACAAAAATGGACTCACCAGGACTTGGACTGTCCAAAGTGCAGGTAGTTGATGCTGTAGAGATCCATGTCCTCAGTGTGCCAGGCAAACGTGGTCTTCCACATGCCAAAATAGAGGTAAGGAGTGTTGACACCCTCAATGACGATGCCACACTCCTGCTCCACCATATCCAGCAGTGTGTTGAGGTGGCCAATGTTCCACTCGTGAATGTCCTGAAGAGAGACAACAGGCATTTTTAGAGTAGTTTGCACAATACACACAAATCAGTCCTGAAATTCCATCAATGACCACCGGATGGTGCTGTTGTTAAACAAAAATATACTGATTGTTGATCTGGTTATCAGTGTCACATTCACTAAGCAGAGTATTACAGCAACACTGGGACACTTTTTGATGCTGGCAACAAGTCATAAAAACTATTCTTTAAAGTACCCATCCTATATCAAGAAAATAATATTACTACAATTATTATGGGTAATTTATCATCCAATAATAACTATAAACCAGCAATTCTGAAAAAAGGTCTATTGTCACTACAAAAAAAACAATAAATATAAAAAATCACCAAGCAATAGACGTGTCGGTCAAAGTATCTAGCCTCATCAGCAAGTCAGAAAATCAGCCCTGACCAGTGAGCACTTTCATAGAACCCTCACCTCATCATAGATGGAGCCACTGACATCAGCGCCATAAATGGGTGACACAAAAGTGAGGTTCTTCCAGTACTTCCTCTCTAGGTCATCAAAATCTTTGTGCCGGGGTGTGCAGTACCTGAAAAAGCACAGAAGCAGTCAAATTATAACAGTAAGCAGGGATGATGGCCCAGTACAATAAGCACTTAAACAGTTTTCAGTTCAATTTGTAGACCTATATCATTAGGTAGCAAGCTATCAGTTAGTGACTGAAACCTGACCAAAAGTGGCAAAAGAAGGAAGGATAAATACATTTCTATAGCAGGTGCTATTTTTGAACAACTTATTCATGCTGATATTCTCAAATTATGCTGCAGATGCATGATGTTTTTAATAGGAGACATTTCTTTCAATTGGCTTTAACTTCTCTACAGCATAAAAAAGACAATCTCACTGTTTCTATACTTTTGTTTTCAACTTTTGTCTTTAGTAAACTTAATTTGCATTTGATAAGCACTAGAGGGCAGTAAATACACTCAAAAACAAGCCTGCATCAACAAGGTTTCATACACTACCTACAGAAGTATTCTTAGTCTTCTTTGGTTTCTAACTTTGCTTTTTTTTTACATTGATCAGCTGAAATATACTCTTAAATGCATGTTCATGTCCTGTTTTCATTTAAATGAATCAGAGGAGATCTCCTTTGAGACAATATCATCTGCAAATGGAGAATAAATGAAATCAATAAAAGCTGCCACTGACATTAACATTAAAAGAGTATATTCTGATGCGTTTCAAGCTATAAAACAAACTGTTTTTCTTGCTCATAGAGTTTCAAGCCAATCAAATGTACACATGAAATTGTTACAGATGTAACACAGAAGTGTTTGGATAACTGATAGAAGTTTTACATTTTCATATGAACATTCTTACTGATAAACCCATTTTTTCCTCCATCATTAAGCTTACAGATCATGTTTTTATTTAAAATCTTTTAAATGGTTGCGTCAAAGGAAAAACTGTATCCCAGCACCTGTATGAAACTGAGCAAATATTGCTTGGGTCGACAAAAGCAACGTAGTAGCCTCACATCATTAGATTCAGTGCTTCCTAAACTAAAAATTGATCCGTCCATGAAGATAAAAAAGCAACCGCACACGTAAGAAAGACCACTGGACCGGGAACATACCTCTTACTGTTGGCCAGTTTGCGGTACTCGCTCACAGTCATAGATTTCTTCTGGATGTTGTACTGAGTGAACAGACCTGACTGTCCAGTCACCACCTGCATGATGGGAGCTGGAATCACCATATCCTCGATGGTGTCATAGGACCTCCGCGGCTTCCAGCCCTCTGGAGGAATCACCTGGTAAAGGAGACAGGGTTTTTTTTTTACCATTTGTTTACATTGGTAAGCTGACACAATAAGTTGTACAGTACATGCATCTTGACAGTCAACAAGAATATTACCAACACCCAATCCAGTTTATTGTGGATTATCTGGGGTTGGTACAGGTCTTTAAACTGACATTGAAATCCTAAGAAATTGATAGTCATATAATCAGATACTCTTCATCAATTAATTATTTGACAAAACATACATTTGTAACACAACATAACATTAAATGCCAACTAATAGCTGAGTCTAGCTTCTAACATATAAAAAAATTACATTAATATGGAAAAATTATAAATATTTGGATTTTTGTTTCTATACAAAACAAAATATGTGATTTTCTTGCAAGTAACCTGTGACAGAATTTTCTATAGTTTTGATAGTTGCAGACATCTATAAATAAAAAGGAATGGGCAACAACTCCTGATAGGATTCAATGTGTTTAACAATTACACCCCACCATAACAGGACTGTGTGAGGGCGTGTTAATGCATGTGTGCTGTGCTCACCTTTGCCAGACCAGCACGGTGAGCTCCTTGACTCTCCATGTAGACAATGTATTTAGCAAAGTCTTTGAACTCCTCCATGGTCGGGCGGAAGGTCATAATCTTGCAGCTGGGGTTCTTGGTGCTGGCTGGTGGGACAGGCAGAACTGGTGGCACCAGAGGGGGCGGGGGCAGGTCAGGACCAGGAACAAGGCCTGGGGCCACATCTTGGTCTATGGACTGAGCTGGGATGAGATCTGGAGCAGAATCGTGTTCTGAGGACCCCGCTGTTTCAGGCGTTTCAGCTATTGCTGGCTCCTGGGTAGGAATCTGGTCTTGGGCTGCACTGGGGCTGAGGTCAGGAGGAGAGTCTGGGGCATTTTCGGGGTGTGAGGCTGGGACAGGGTGAGGAGCTGGCACCGTGTCCATGGGCATATCTGTAGCCATTGGGTCTTTTGAAGGTTGCAGGTAAACCTGGAGGAGGGAGCATTGGCATTCAGAGCATATTCAGTCCAGTTCAGCTTCTGTCAAACTGCCACAACCTTTCTTTAAAAAACAAATTGGGAGCAGTTGCATGGTGGACAACAGGCTCAGTGGATTAAGCACCTAGAAGTTATTAAATGAAGCACATGGTGCTTCCAATCCAATTTTTACAACATAACCACAAGACAAGGATGGATTTTGAAGATTAATGAAACTCATTAGGTGAAGGGCAGAATAATGTACATATAGTGCTGATAAAATAAAACTAGAGATCACGACAGCAGACACGTTGTCGGTTTTAGTTTCAGGTTTTTTTCTTTAATCAAAACTAACTTTTGTCACTAGTGTTCATGGAAACCAATCCAGGCAGTGACTACTACTGATGTGACCAAAAACAACCCAAACCGAACACCATTTCTGAATTTTTGTCAGGACCTGGGTATCCATACACAACTGAAGAATACCACTTAATGTTTTAGTAATGTTTTAGGGCTAAAAATTACTCTGAGAAACAAAACTGCAAGGTTAACTGCTACTGGGCTTAACAACATTTCAGAAGGATGCCCTGTGTTATTTAGAAAGCCTTTCTGTTTTTGCATATAACAGATGGTAAATAAAGTGAATTTTGTTTCCCTCACATCATTCACTAACTGCCCCTCTCCCTTTCTGTGTATCATCCACAGGCTCTCTTTATCTCTCTCTCCCAAGACCAGTCAGACTTAATATCATTTTACAGGACATTTCCACCCAATGCCCTAATTCTGATACAACTAGCGACTAATCTTTGCTTACTCAACCAACTTTGTAAAACTGTAGAAGCCCTGAGGTTACAGGAGCACCAAGTACAGCAAACTCTCTCCTGAAAGTTTCAAGGCCACAGGAGCACAGACTACAGTTCAGCTCAAATTTTCAGTTACTGGTGTAATTAGTCAATTAATCTTTTAGTCAGTTGAAAGTCAGTAACTTATTTGAAAATCTTTAAATTTTTTCAAGCATAATCCCCACCAGCTTGAGACTGGATGGTACGTTATACTAAACTGAATATCTTTAGGTTTTGTTTTGGGCTGTTGGCATGACAAACAAAGCAATAAATAGATGTCACATCATGCTCAGGGAACTTGTGACAATTGAAAAATAGAAACTGATAGAGTTTGATAGTTGCAGCTATGCTTAATTTGGGTGAGAAAACACCATATGTTCCACATGGGTCTTATTTGGCTATGCTCTTCCCTTCAGCACTTCATAAAATCAAAAATGTGTCCATTTGTTAGGCACTA
Source organism: Acanthopagrus latus (assembly GCF_904848185.1). Classification (NCBI taxonomy): domain Eukaryota; kingdom Metazoa; phylum Chordata; class Actinopteri; order Spariformes; family Sparidae; genus Acanthopagrus; species Acanthopagrus latus. The sequence continues at coordinate 19,703,291 of NC_051049.1, forward strand.
TAGGCAGCAGAGAGAATAGAGTTGTGTATTTTCAATAGAACATCATTTTGTGCTCTTGAAAGATTCTGAATCCTTCAAGAGAGATGTGCAACACATCTGTTATTTTTGAGGAAGTTCCCATCTCAAAACATGCAGGTGACAATAAATTAACTGTTAGATGAAGAAATTATCTGATTGAAGTTTAACTGACATGACACTGGCACTGTCAACCACACAGCCAAAAGTCTTGATAAGTATTTCTCAGTGACTGCAATAAATGTGCCATTTTTCACCATACTTATATAGACAGGTATAATACTGATATCTTGATTTATTAAAAGCTCTCAGGTTTAGGACTGGTATGCCAGTAAATGATAATGATTTAACATTACAATTTGCTTTATTTGAACAAGCTTTGATATATCAAATATTGTTTCTGGCTTAAACTAAGTAAGTACACACGAAACACCCGTCATCCACAAGGTAAAAAGCAACACTAGCTTAGGATCCACGGTGAGTTCCTACTGCAGTCCAAGGCCAGTGGAGACAATTCAACCAGTCATTTGCATGAAGCACAATGTTGTGCATGAAAACATGACCCAGCTTTAAACGGCACAGTCAGAATGAAAATAGAGCAGTTAGCCATATTGTTAGTTAGTTAGCCATGGTTAAAATGACATTTATAAACATATCACACCCCAACACAACAGTGTGTCCTCCTTAGCGACTGAGAAAGGCATTGCTGGAGGTTCATAAAGTAACCAAAAAAAGCAATTTGCAGCAAGCATTGCTTAAAAATGATTAACAGCCACTCACTCAAAATTGTGTAACGTTATCTCACAAGCGAGGACTCTCTTTAAAACCAGTACTGACCCACTCAGGAGGTGCAAGGCCACATGACCCCCAGCTGTCTAACCACAACAAAATGGGCCTAAAAAGCCCCTTTAACTCCATCCGGGCCTGAAATTTTAATACTGCAGCACGCTGCCCTCCGCAATGAGCACTGAGAGGCAAATACGCACAAACTGCTTTTGTAACGTAACCCCTGATGACTAACTCCTTTATCTGCTTGGTGTGAGTGAAGGGACACTGCTCTGTTTAACCGGAGCTGGTCAGGCTACTGCTGCTAAGGGCGACGATGGCTCTGCACAACTGATACTAACTGTTAGCATTTTATCTAATATGACAGCGAACAAAAAACTGTAGCTGACTCGCTAATAAATGAAAACAACGTGCAACTCGCTTTGACATTTAATAGGATCCTACAGAGGTGTGCCAAGATGGGAAAGCAGCCGTTCAAGCAGAACTGCACTTTGCCGTATCCAAACGTTTATGTGTTCTTAGCCAACACAGGCTAGCAGCTAGCTAGCTAGCGAGCTACTTCCATATCTGCATTTAGAAAAAACAAAACACCGCGACGACAGACAGCACACATCACTATTACACGAGCATACGGTCATTGAAAATAAGCAAAATGAACCCGTTTGAAATATATTACCTCCTGCAGCAAAGTAGTGTCCTCGCTCTGTTTCGTTCAATCGATTTGGTTTCGCTTTGTAAAAATTCCCTTGATCGATTTTCTTCTAGCATTAGCTAGCTGGAGCTATTTTGGAGCCACGCCCACTTCAGAAAGCACCTCCTGCGGTTGGTTGAATCACCCGGATGATAGCGTTCTTGGCGACAAACTCAACAATATGATTTGCTGCTTCATTTATTGACACAAAAGTCAACCAATGCTGATAGGCACTCGCTGCTATTTGTCACCGGTGCTTGTACTTCAGCGATGTGCACGCGTCTCACGTAGACACTGCCGGGTTCGCGAGGGCTTTTATGCTCTGCTGACCATCACAAAAATAAAACAGCCACTAAGCTAATTAACATGTTTTACCAGTAATTTCATGATGATGATACCGATAACAGCTCGACCAAGCCTACATCATGCGCCATTAAAGTGTTCCTTTTCCAGTTTCTCTGAATCTTGTGTTTGAGTGACTTCCTACCTTTTTGTAAACAATAAGAGCATTTAAAGTCGTTTCTGCACCAAAATCTATCATTGAAATACATTATTTTGATTGAGAAATATGCATTTTGGCATTTATATATATAAACATTTCTTCATGTACAAAACGTTTAATCAAAATTAGCCAATTTAATTCTGTATTTTTAGACATTTAAAGCGTGGTGGTAACAGGTCAAGTATTTCTAGCATTGTGTTCAGTGGAGTGTGCAAAAATTGAGGAAAGAAGATGCTACTAATTTTAAATGACAGCTGAAGAGTACCTCAAAGCATGCAATGAAAAGGAACAGAAAACCGTGGTATCATGGGGAAACAGGACAAGCTAAAAGAATTTCCATCTTTCCAGGTGCAAAAATCTTTATACATAACAAAAAAAAAACTTGACAAAACATCTAATTTTCACGTTTTTATTGAATAACACTGAAAATGTATTGACAAATCTTTGCACCGAACATGTGCAAGCAATTCTAAAACTACATATCAAAACTAAAAATGGACTAAAAATTATACAATTTCTGAAAATATACATTTCCCAGTCTATGCAAATATTTGTCTCTATTAAAACTCAAAATGCTGGCATGTGGATGGACATTGTCACACACTATTGTTGAAATTCAAGACAAAAGGCAACGGCAAAATATATAACAAATTCAGATAATTTAGCGGATTCAATATCAAATTTCAAGAAGAGTGTGTGGAATTTCCTTAACTGTTCAACTTAATCCCAGCATTTTGTTTTTCTAAAACTGAGGTCAGGTAGTACAATTGACCACAGGAGACAACAGCCTGAATGAACCCCCCACCCGACAGATGGCAGTTATAGATTATAAAAAGTGAAAAAAAAAAAAAAAAGTACAAATTTAAATTTTTAGCATAGAGTACAAATAAAGTTTCTAGACTCAATTGGGTTTGAGTGTCAGGGACAATGTCTAAGAGCTAGATAGATGGGAGATCTACACTACACTCTTGGTTAAGCACTTGTTTCTTTGGACTTCATCAAATGAAACTTTTTCGAACATGGGGAATCCAAATCTATATAACAAAATATAAGAACGTTAAGAACGTATTTAGCATTCAAAGTTTTATCAAATTCATAAAATCTTTTATAGCAACCCTCAAATAGAAATATAAAATGAATGCATGGAAATAGTTATATAGTGGAAACAGGAACCAATATGGACAGTTAGAAGAGCCAACCACATTTGATAACACTGCTCACCAACAAGACACTTCCTCTCAGACTGCTGAAGGAGAAAAACAAAGAACTTAAACATGTTGTTTGTGCTTGTATGTTCAGCCTCATCTATTATTTGATCTGTAGTTTCAGATAGCCCCTTTCTCACACAAAATGTCATGTTAGTGCAATTTCTATCATCTGATCACGCCAGGACTAACACATACGACTATCATCTTGATAGTTTGTGTAGTTAATAAACGTCTCTTTACAGGAAGCTGCATTGTGTTTATAAAATCTGCAGCACTTTCCTCAGTCTCAGTGTTTACAAAGTACAGTACAGACAAGTAACTTGAGATATTGAACCTTCCAAGTTAGATGTGATGTACAACACAGACCACAATGATCAGATCTTTAAGAAATGGCACCAAAATGATGACTAACCACAGCCAAACTAACGGCAGACCAGCTAAAATCGAGATTCTAACAGCCATGTAAAAAATAATCTCCAAACAAGTTGGGCAAATGGCTAAACCACCTTTGACTTTTGTTCTCTTAAGGAGTGCTAAACATGGAGGGATTTTGTTAAAAGTAACAAACATTTTACATGGATGACATTAGGCATTAGTTAATGGAACAACATGAAAAGCTGGGAGTAAAATCACAGTTGAAGGCGTTAACGGAGTAATGGTACAGTCACTAGGGAATTTTCAATTATCGTTAACTACGCATCATGGCAGATCCAAGGTGAAAAATGGTAGCATTGAAGTCCACAAAAAAAAAATGTAGTTTTATAATCATTAAAAATATATTAAGAGAAACTGATTCTTTATTGCCTCTACTGAAAATTCCCCTTACAGTTTACATCACGTTTCCTCAAACACTGAGTAGGCAGAACCAATAATCATCGCCCATTGCTGTACCCTGGGAAAAACTGATTTAGAATGTCTTGCAGGGATTTGTTGACGGCCATGGAGTAGTTTTTGCCTAGGTCATGCCTGCAGGCCGGGCAGGTGTACACCTCTGCTTTGAAGGACCGCTGAAGGCATTCCTGGAGGAAAAATAAATAAATATTAATAATATAAATATAAATAAATATAATTTGTGATTTTAAGATTTTGTAAGCTTCTTTAATGGTTTCCTGCATTCCTCAGAATGTCATTGTTAGATTTTCAGCCACATTTCTTCAGAGGCAGGTGTAAGGCAGTTACTTGACATTGATCAAAAGCTACTGCAGCTACCATGACATTTAGGATAACCAGTCTAACCACCACTAATGCAAAACAATAAAATAAAATCTTGGTGACAAAGCGGGGTATCTTTTCAGTCACAAACACTAATGACACAGATTCTTTGAGGCACAAGCTGAGAGATTGTGCATTTGTAATGCTGACTGCAGAAAAATGTCCAGAGCAGAAGTCCCCACTGACACAGAACAACAGATACCGGCTCAAAATCTGATTATTTGGTATGCTTAAATGTCGCAAATCTTTTAATTAAGCTTCTGAAAGATGTGTTGAGTTTTTAGTTTTGTTAAGTGTATTTTTCATTGAAAACATCCTTTAACTGTTTATAGGTTTACTGTAAGGGATTGTGTAACTGCATACAAGTCAAGTAAAAACCAAACAAACAAACAAACATGAACTTTCCTTCACTGACTTCTAAAATGTATACATTTACTTTTTGCACCTGCTACAGAGTTGTAAATCCAGCTTTCCATAGTTTACAGAGTCCTCAAGGTTCTGAAATTTTGAGACCATGAAAGTTTCTTACCCTGCAGACATTGTGTTGGCACTCTGTGGTGATGGGCTGAAAGACCACTTCTTGGCAGCAGATGCAGAGGAAAACTTCTTCAACTTTGTTCAAGAATTTCTGCAGAAACAAAAAATAAAAACAATAAATACGTAAAAATAAATTACTAACCACAGCAGCTGAGAACTCAGAAAAGCTCCTCTCTGAATGTAAAATGTGTTGAAGCAGTTTAAAATTTCCATGCTCAGTTTACAGCTTTGTTTTACCATATAAGGTTTACTGTAAGCCTCCCAAAATAAAAATAGGCAATCTCACCGGTCCAAGTGACAATGACTCCATGGCTTCACCCCACACCTTCTTGTTTGCCTCATCACTCTTGATGAGCGCTTTCTGTTCCTTGGTAAGCTTGTACTGTTCTACCTTCATTTTCTTAGGAGTCTTGGCTGGTGAGGTCTTGGTGGATTCTGATAGAAAGAAAAGTAAACAAATTCTTAATTCAAGGAGCCATGGAGCGTAGAGGTTGTTGGTCATGCTTAAGTATGAATGGCCCAGGGTGATTTTCAGCTGTCTTGTACAAAACTCTGTTAATCACTAGTACTAGTACTTCCTAGTCAAGTAAAAAACACATAGCACTTACCACTGCCCTGAGATTTTCTCTTCCTCTTTGCCTTGCTGGGTGTCGCCGCCTCCTCCTCCACTTCGTTTTTGTTCTCCTTCTCTTTCTGATAACCAGCAGGATACTGAAACAAGATTGCGTCCATTTAAATTAAAGTTATGCCATTGTTAGCTATGAGCTCAAACCACAGCAAATATTTGCATGTTTATTTACATTTTCTATAACATGTAAACACATAGTAGATTTGAACACAACATTTCCTTTATTTACACTTTAATTGCAAATGTTAGAATATTGACACGTTACTTAATATACTAGCTGAAGGTGTCGATATATCTTTAGTGCACATAATGCTAATGCAATGCTGAGAAATCATGCCAAGATCAGCCAGTTAGACAGTTGTCCAATTCAAAGATTCAGGACTTTGTTTTTATTCATTGAACACTATTTTTGTATTTTAAACAAACGTTTAAGAAAAGTTGGCCTTAAAACAAATATTTTTGCAAAAGTTTTAGCCTGTGAACCCTGCATTGTGGATGTAACTGGAAGCTCATCACATCCTGATATCACTGAAAACCCGTATTTGAACTTACATTCTACAGTTTTTGTATACAGTATCTTTACCTGCATGGTGAGACCAAGCTTCTTGATACGTTCCTTGCCATCTCTAGTCCATGGTGCCGGCTCATCATCATCACGCTTCAGCAGATACCTCCAGACCAAAAAGCCAGACTTGCCCTTTGCTGGCCAGTACTTCACCACCTGAAAAAAGCCAATGACATGAACTAAAACCACACAAATCATTTAATTGATCAACATAACAAACCAACTGTCACACCCCATGTTTGATACTTTAATAGTTGGCATAATTGTTCAGCCAGTTTGACATCTGCAAGCACAAACAGCAATCTGTTCAGTGTTTCCCTCATACCTTATATATGCCATCATATCGGTTTCCTTCCTCGGGTGAATATTTACTGTGCTTGCGACCCTTGCAGCTGCGCACAACTCTAACCGGTTTGCCCTCCTTCCAGTTCTTGGCCTCCGCTCCATTTTTGGCATTGACAGGTATGTTGCAGTTGAGAGCCAATGCCCTGTTGGGAACCAGACAAATTAGATAGAAATAAGATGGGGAAAAACAATTCAGAAATTGATTTAAAGGCAGTTTTAATATGTTATGTCCTTTGGAGTCGTACCGGTTCATGTGGGTGAGTGTCTGATCACATGACTGCTCAGCAGTCCTCTTGTTTCCAGAAAGATCGCGCCCTCCAGAGCCAGTGTAAGTAAACTCATTACCGTCATCCTAGAATGTAATACACACACGCAAATACACAGATAAGGTTTTTAACCAAAACCGGTTGCATGGAAATGAATTAGCTTCAAATTTTCACGGGACGTCCATTCTGATCATTCAAAAACAGATATTATTTGAGCCCCTGTATCTGGATGTTCTGCCCTCTTTCTAGGTCTCCATGGTGGAGGGGAGATCCTGTTGCTCAGGTCCTATAGGTCTGGCAACACCTATAAATTGCTTGACATCTCCTAGATCCACATTCTTTACTTGTTAACAATCTATTTTACCTGTCTCACCCTCCTCATGAGGTTTCTCATATTTTTTCCCCAAAAAGTGAGTTTAAGACATTTTTCCTTATCCAAATCAAGGTTTTACGGACACATATTTTAAGTTCTGATTATACTATATAAATGAAATAGACTTGATATTACAATTTAAAAAAGTAATAAGGCATACCACATCATCCTCATAGCCTCCTGCTAGAACCAAAGAGTAGGCACCATCATTGCTCCTGCCATGAATCCCAGCTACATGTGGCCTGTGGACACCAGATTCACTGACCTAGAAAGCAGAATAAACATTAGTACTGTCCACTGGAGCAGATGACCACAAAACCTATTGTATTGTTAATGCAGCATGTTTCTGTAATAGCATTAATTCAATGCTCCTGTTGTTGGGACTGACCTGCACTCTGAACTTCCACAGGGAGCCGACGGGGATGCCAGGTATTGGGCCATAGTGGTTGGATGGGACGATGGTGCATTGCTTAGTTCGACCAACACAGGCCATTCCCTAGGGGAGGAGTACATGATTTGCATTTGAAAATGATGGAGATTAACATCAACTATAGCATTATAGCTTGCGTGTAAGCTGTCGGCTCTGTTTCAGCCAAGCACTCACCTTGCCCCAGTCCCTCTGGCTGGAGGAGCTGGCAGAAGCCATCTTAGCTTTCTTCTTGCTCTCCTTCAGCTTTTCTCCAGCCTTCACAACCTCACTGGTGTCATTGCGACAACCTGGGCAATACCTGAGACAGTACGACAGGTAGGGTAAGGGTCAAGTCAAGCTCAGCTTATCAATAACACAAGTTTAGCCAGTTGAGTTCTGACTAACAAAAACAGTGTCATGTTCAGTTTTTTAAATTTAGCCAAACAGCCCTGATAACTTGGGGCTTTATAGCTTAATAGGCTTAATAGTCAACTACAGAACAAATGAGCGACACATGAAGCTTTGAACGTCCTGAACACATTCTGACTTTATGACTACATTCAACAAAATATCCTTCATATATTTGATTGAATTTAATGGAGACAGAAAGTTGTGAATCTAATCCTACTGACCAGTCTTCATCTTCGGGGATGGAGGTGAGTGGAGGGTTCAGGCAGTAAATGTGATAGGCCATGTCGCATTCGTCACACAGCAGCTGTTTGTCAGGATCCTGCTTGATGCCACAGATATGGCAGTTACACCACTGACAGTTCTTTTTGGGGTCATCCTTACAGTGTTTGCACTCAGGCCCATTTGATCCTGGAGAGTACAGACATTTCATTATATTGTGTTCCATTTTGTTATAAAACATTTGAACAGGATGGGGTCGAGTGGTGGTACAATTTTGATGGCTACTACCACAAAAAGTTCAACATTTCATCTTTAAACCTACTTTTAAGTGGACTCTCAGATCCAGCTGGGGTTTCATCCAGAGAACCAGGCTCCTCAATTTTGTAGATTTCAGTCAGGAACATGATCCGGCAATCATTGAGCGAGTCGCCAGCATCACTGCAAACACAAATGAAACTTAGAAGGGAGAACTGAAAATTGTACAGATATATAAAAAAGTAAGGTGACTGACTACTATAGTGAATACCTGAACAACTTAAAATGTTTCCAGTACATAGTACATTGCAATCTACTTTAAAACCACAGTAGGAAATGAACATCTGCCCACCTGCTACTGCAGACGATATTGTGAAAATCAACAGTTTAGCTGATAATGATAATAACTGTAAGTTGCAGCCCTAACGGTAGTTCCCAGCTCTGTTCTACTACAGAATACTACAACTAAAACAAGCTAAAGCTCCTACCCGAGGATAATCTTGGCATAGATTTCTCGCAGGGTGCGCGTCTCCCTCTTCCTCTGGATCTCAGCGTCATACCAGTAGCCGCGTTCCTTGGGGTCGTCTGGGTTGTAGTTGACCATGACAACCATTCCTGGCTCCAGCTGGTGCCACTGGTACACTGTACGGGCCCTTGGACGAACATCCTTGCCCAGCAATTGAATCACCCCATTCTCTGGGTAGCTGTGACAGTAAACGTGATGCCATGTCAGTTTGCTATTCAGAGGTGAACCACACATCACCACAGGTGCATCCTACATAACTGAATATATGAGTGCAGCAAGTATGCACAACTATATTACTTAGAACTCCAAAACTAATGTACTTGCAAGGTCGCGAACACAAGAGCGCCTCTCAGAGAGGGCAAAGGATGCCACGTCAAACCTAATCTTTCAGCTGCTAAAGAATACCTTGTAATCTACCATGTTTCTGTCCTACTATGGCTTTCTTCACATATTTACACAATGAGAGAAGGAGTTTGAAGTTTCCAAACTCATTGAGAAAGATTAGTACTCTAGCAAGCAAACTGATACACACAGGAAGCCAACATTATCAAAACACTGTTCACAATGAATACATAATAATTTTATCAATGATGATGTTCAGTTTTGACTTTATAGACTTTAACATTTTCTCTGTTGAAAACATTTAGTTTTATCTATCTGCAAATATAATTCCTGACAACCAAAACAAAATCCAGACTGCAGGTGGATCATTATTGGTTTATAGTATGTTAGCTGGGGTCAGTACAGTTTGATTTTCACAAAAACAGTATTTCATTTCAGTTTTGTAAGACGGGACACATTCATTTTGGTTATTTACTGATGGAAAAAATATTTGGAAAAAGACAATCATTAGAAGACAAAAAGATCCTTACTCTTCATATTTAACATGGTAGAGTGTCTCCTCCTCTGCTGGCTCGGCTTCCGCGGCCTCTTCTTTAGGAGTCTTTGTTGTCTTCGTAACTTTCAGAATCTGGGCTTCAAACCAAGCTCCCATGTTCAGGTCCCTTGCATCCACCAGCTCATTGATCTTTGGTCACAGAAAATACATTGGGTCAAATTATACATTTTCACAGTCTGCAGAGGAATGGGAAGATAAATTCACACCTTTACACCAACCATGGAAACACCACTGCAGACCATGTACAATCCCTACAGCTATGGCATTCCCTGATGACAGTGCCCCTAGCATGACAATTCAACCTGCCATAGCACAACACTGCTCAGGGACGGCTGGAGGAACATGGTAGACAGGTATTGGTGGTGGTCACTCCTCTAACTCTACAGATCTCAACATGATCAAGCATCCACCAGTTGCGCTAGAAAAAGTCAGGGCCATGAAGGCCCCAACAATAAACCATCGGACCCAAAATAGCCACATAAGCCATTGATGGTTCATGACCTCTTCCCAACCTTGACTGAAGCAGGTTGTTCACTATAGCCTTTAACCACCTGTCCCCACAGATATATTTGATGCCCCCCCATCCCACCTGTAAACTCTTAATATTAACAACTTAAGTTAACCCAAAGATGCTTTTAAAAACTAACCTTGTAAAATCCAAACCCTGGATCGATGAGCTCTGCGGTGTTTATCTGGGCAGAGGTGCCAGCAGTCTGGCCCTCTACCTCGCCGTGAGTGGAGCTCTTGTCAGACTCGCTCTGAGTTGAGCCGCAACCAGAATCAGAGTCAGAGAGCTCAGCTTCTTTTTCTTTGCTTTTAACGACATCACCAGGGGGCGCCTTCTGCCTAATAAGTAGCTGCACTATGTCGTTCAGGCCCACGTTGTAGTCAAATATGGTGTGGCCATCTTCCATCTGAGAAAAAAAAAGAAGAAGAAAAAAAAAACAAAACATAAAAATGATGTAAAAAGAAAAAAAAGCAGCATTTCCTTTTGATCAATTGGTTCAGCAGCCATTTCTTTTTCCTGCTGATGTCCGAACAACTGGAAGAGATGTTTTGTCCCTCATAACAAGAAATTTTAATTACTTATTCAAAATTCTCTATGTAAACCTAAAACGTCTTTACAAAAACTCTTGTACTTTGAGAGGTTTTCAGACATGGACTAACTAAAACAAATGCTACTATGAACAGTATCAACAACACATCTCTAAAATACACTGTAAAACCTGCTGCCTCACCTGCTTGCCACGGTAGAACAGCCTCTGCCTCTCTGGCTCCACCTTAAAGAGCTCAAAGATTTTGACACGCAGCTCATCCACCTTGGTTAGTTTGGACAGGGAATCCACCCGATGGGTTTCCTTCCCATCCATTGTGCGCACTTGAATCCACATTGCAGCTGCCCTGTGTAAACAGCCAAACCATGATCCATTATAAACACAATGATTAGTTTTTTTATTAAGTCTTTTACATCATCAACTAAAAGTGACAGTGCTCAGAAGCTAGCCAGTTTTTGGGTAATATAATGAACAGAATGAGCAGATTTGTGTGCTGTAAAATGTTATTTATTTGCATTTGAGTTTGGTCAGTGCAAAAATCTTTGGCAAATGAGACAAAAGTAGTTACAAGTAATAAATGCACAGATCAACCAATATAAAAAGTGTAATGAGCTATAACTATTAGGTCTGACTATTTTTCTAACTGTATTTTCTGCTTGGAGCAGCACAGTAGTGTAGGTTTTTTTTATATCACTTTGCAACAAAATAGAAGTCTTTCTCGGTTAATGCATGGATTAACACAATTATATCAACAAACCTAATCACTGTTTTCATTCATGTCTTGATTTAAGTATATTACATGTATTTGCATACGATCAAAATGTGGCTCAATATCCTTTTGAGGCTGTTCAGATTAATGTTGTAAAAATATTTAAGTATATACACATACTGATTCTGAATATTTAAATGGGTTTCCCCAGCAGTGCATGTCAACATAGCCCCACCTACTCCAGTAGTAAATTAGATTATGTTGTACCCAACAGGGAATACAACCCTTGTTATATTTATCTCTAAATAAAATTCCCCATTTATTCCCTTGATGTTGTGTCAACTTTTCACCATGGTATCAAACATGCCATTTAATACCGATAACCAACAAGTTGATTGTTGTGAATTTTCATTATCGGGATAGTAATGAATCGAGATGACAGGGTGAATATTCTTCATAACTTACTACAGTCCTGTATTGGTTTTTTGCCCAAGCCTGTCACCATAGCTGTAGGCATGGCTTGCATATTGTACATGAGCGCGATCTGGTTACCACCATCTACTTGTGCCAGAAGACTTCATGATTAAGGATTTAGGCATAATTTGAGGTTGAAGTGATTTCAGCCATTTTTTGTGCAACTTTAGTTTTTCTTTTAAAGTTAAGAATATGCTGGACAGGGTAAGTGTGACATGATTGTTGTTTCATTTCAACCTGTGTCTCGTGTTTACAAGTATTCAACTTTGTGTAGTGTCTTGTTAGAACTTCCTGAACCTGCAACTATGACGAATATGTCAAATTTAAAAATATGTTATCATTAAATCAATAAAACGCAAGCTTTAACATCCTGGGATTGCTGCTTTTTGACAGGACTGTGTAGACATTGTTGCAGCTCAAACGTCCTGCCCATTTCATAATTCAAGGCCAGGACGTTTTTCTTTTTTTAAAAAAAAAAAAAAAAAAAAAAAGGTCTCAATCACACTAACTGTATTCAGTGAATTACCCAAATGATTCTCAGTAGTAGAAATATGATTATGCCTGTCTCAGTTCGTGTATTGTCCTGCTGTCAGCACGGGGCTGTCACCTCAACAGAGTATGAGAAAGGGAGGGAACAAGCTGATTTAAATACAGTGCGGGAAACTGAGCTGCAGGCCACTCCCAGTTCTTTTAAAGCGAGCACATCCGGACGGGAGGGAGCGCTAGCAAACAATGTGCCCTCGCTCTCTGACAATAAAGCACCCTGAAATACTACCTTGTGTGTAGTTTTAAATCGATCATCACCATAATAAATCGGTCCTTTGCCCGCAGAGGCCGTGATTTGTTCTAAAGCGGTGGTAACGAGCGAGCTCGACGGCTGCCTGCCGTTTACTTTTGCGCTCTCAGCTGAGGTCCTGTTCGCTCTGCTGGCTCGAAATGAACCAACAGCAGTAGAGGGGCAAAAACACGAGTAATAACACCAAAAACAAACTACTTCCTCCAATCAACGATGCGTGATTTCACCGACACCATTCATTGTTTTCAAAATGCACACGAAAACATGAGCTATTTCATCACAATACTGGAAAAACAGGAAAATAGACCATCCGTTCTAGGTTAGCGTATTTGTTTTGCTTCCCAGGAAGCCGTGGAGGAACCAGGCTGGCTGAAATGCTACCATGCGCTGCACATTGTGCAGCTTTACTACAGATAAACAACACAAGAAAACAGTCAAGTTTATCACCCACCCAGCAATGCTTAGCCACAGCACACCACGTTACAACTTATTGTTAAGAAAGCTTTCAACTAGTGCGTTACCAACGAGAAATCGGTGTGCGTTCAACAACACGAAAACTGTCCTGGTGACGGAAAGATTGGATTCATTTTTAATTTAACATCTGGCCGGCCAGGGCACTTGGTCCAGCACATCAAACCAAACAGAAACGAGGTAGGACTTTGTCAAGTTAGCTAACCTTAGTAAGCTAGCTAGTGAGTGAAGATATCAATGAATATAATTATAAAAGTTATCAGAACATGAGGAAAAAGCTGCTTTACCTGTTTGTTCGTCCAAGTGAAAGCAAAAAATTGACGTTTAGGGAGTAACGCGCACGTTTTCTCCAAATAACTCTTAAAGCAAGGTTTGCACGACCAACTCTATGCCTTGCTGGAGATAGATCAATGAGTTATTCTTCAAGACTTTCATAGCCCGCCTGCTCTTAAAAAGTCCGCTTCACCATTGGCTGATTTCCTCTAGGCAAATCGAGCTCATTGGCCGGCGGAGCTGTCAATCTGAGATGTGACTGGAGCTTAGCCTCAGCGCGCGAAACGACATTCTCGTGGGTGCAGCTCGCCTCCGGACAAGTTATCGCGAGATTACGCAGGGCCCTGTAAACCGGTAACCCGGAGAGACAGATGGTGGTTCTGGTAAACAACCTCACTGGTCGTGTTGTTTATCACCTCTGACGCACGACTGCCTCGTTATTTGGTCTCACAATGAGCCTCATTCTTCAAACAAATTGCCAGAGTATGTTTTACTTTTATGTGGAAGCCACGGATTGACTCAATGAATGCTGTTTCATTAATGAAGTGCAATTATGTCTCCTTTTGTCTGGCGGGAGCTGAAGGCGGAAGAGGCCAGCTCAGTTCAAACTAGTTCACTGAAAATCAGAAGTAGGCGTTTGTGTGAGGGGAGGATCTACATTGGGTATATAGATTATATAAATTGTGTGCATTTGTTTGCTAAATTTGTGGTTGGGGTGTCCTTGAGGCCCTCTGATCCTATTGGTCTATGGCATTCTCATCTCAATTCTGACCCACCAAGTGAGTACTGGTAGTTGCAATGTTTTTTTAGTAGGGGCCTACACTGTGTTTGATTTTCACCTGACAAGCACAAATTATTTCCTAAAACCTAGATCTCTCTGTAACACAACTGACCTTCATGTGATGCCGTTTTCTAGGAGAATCGTCACTTTACTCACAAGTTCCGCCAAGAGAAACATAAGGAAACCTGTGACAGAAATATAATTTTGACTGAGTTATATGTTGTGTTCTGGAACAAGGAAGTCTTAGGCCTATTCAAGGTCATAACCAGGGTTAAAAAGTTCCCATTAGTACCTGACTGTTGTCTCATTCTTCAGCTAATAAAGTCACACAGTCAGGTTTCTCCTCTTTTCTATGTTCTTCACCTCTGTTCTTCATTTAGTCTCTACCACACAGTCACAGCAGCTGTCAGTTCAGATGCAGCAAAAGGAGGGGAAGTGGAAGTCATCAAAATAACCACTTGACTGAGGGTACAATTATTGAAAAAAAATGACCTGAGTGGTAACTTAAAAAAAGACAAGAAAACATTGACAGACTACTGTCTTTTCCCCAAGTTGTTTATTTGATGTGAACTGAACTAACTTATTTCAACCAGAAGTGATAAAAGAGGTGAACATACATGTGTATTTATTTGTGATGAAATGACAAATCATCAGTTACATCAACAAGTGACAATTTCTGATTAGACAATTTTCAGCACAGTTTTTTTAGGCTATAAATAGGCTTTTTTTTTTTTTTTTTTTTTTAAAAAGGAAATTTGTTCCTGAAGTCCACACCTTGGTGACCATATTGCTGGCTAAGGGCAAGGGCCTAAAATGTATAAGATATGTTTAAAAAACACAATGTGTGGCAGCTACAAAGTACACCCGTGACATCTCATTCATACAAACAGACTAAGATATTAATGTAGTATAGGCTAAGTGAAACACTGGGTTTCAGGACTATGAGTTCAAAATATGAATTAACTTTATTACAAACAAACATTTCTCAACAGTTGCCAACTTCAAAAATACTAAAGCAGGAAGCAGCAAATCACCATATAGACATATAGTTACAAAAGGAGAACAAATCAACCAATCAACCAAATCAAGATAACAATGATGTGAAAAGAGAAAAGGTACAGGGCCTTTGAAACAAGATGCTGCGTGAAATTAATGTTTTATCAAAAGGAAATGGTGCCCAGACTGCAATGTTTCTCCCCCTCTGGGCTTTAATGTGGCATTTGGCACAATCATAACGGTTTGGTCTGACCATCTGTTTTACATATTCATTTGTGGGACACGCCCTACTACACAACCTCAGCCATAAAGGAGAAGCAGCTTTTTCCATCACTTTCACTGCCAGTTCAGCGCAGGAACAAGACAGTGACTTGTATACTTCTAAGACGATCATTGATAATCAGCAATCAAAGCTGCCTTCATGAATATAACAATCTAGTAAGAATGTTTCCAGCTCCACAAAGATTAACTTTTTATTACATTTAGCAAATTAGCTGACTGGTGAGCGAACATATATAAGGCTTCTTTCAGGTGAGGTCTGTGAGCTCAGAGGTGTCCTTGAAAAAAAAAATCATTCCTAGTCCCTTTTTATGCTTGAATTAACATGATCAGAGTCTGTACAGGATAAGCTGTTTTAATCATGGATTTGATTGACATTGACAGTAACATTATAATGTTCCATGAAGCCAACTTACAAATCCTGTTCCTATATGGATCAAAAGAGGCTCTATGGACTTATGTTTGTGTACTTCTAGATGAAAAACTACTCCCTGGACTGACAAGCAGAGGAAATGGAGGAATAATGATCTCCCCTTCCTCAAGAATCCCCTAACCGAGGCACTTCCCTTTTCATTGAACCTGCTCAGTATGAGACAGCAGCTGGAACTCCCAGGGGTGAATGTGTGTAACTTTATGAATGTGCAGCAGAGTGCTACTACACAAAATCCTTCCCAGCATGAACATTTAAAGAGAAAAAAAAAAAACTCTGAGTGTGGCCTAGGAGCTGTATGGTGTCTCTGGTGTGGTGGGTCCTGGACAGAGCTGCCTGGCAGGGACTGAACAGCATTCAGAGCTCAGGGAGGATGACAGGAAATGGACTCGACAGGCCAAGTCGTCCAGGAAATCCTTTTGTAGCTTTGTTATTGCCTGAGAAAGCACAACGGGCAGCGACTGCACACTGAGAAGGATGGAGTCCAGTTTGTCCTCCAGAGCGACGATCCTCCTGTCCAGCTCCTCGCTGCGGTGCTGCAGCTCCGACACAAGGTCATACATCATGCTCTGAGTCTGGAAAGCAACAGGGAGGACAGTTCACACATCTGGAGTCCTTTTGAGGAGACATCACGGTCAGTGTGATGGGGGACCTCACTCCCCAATATCACACATTTTTTAATACAGATCATGAACACAGAAAAGATGCAAACATCTACTGGACCCTGGTGGGAAAATACAGTTATATCCAAGAAAAAGAAAGGCTAGGTAAAAAGGTGGGGGTTGTCAAAGCACTGGCATAGTAGAAAAACAACAGACGAGACATAAATTTCGTTAGGGTAAAATGTAAACTCCATAAACCTCATGATATGGTGTATTTATAGTAGTGGAACTGTGGGGCCTCAGTGAGTCCACTCATATATAAGATGAAGTGTAAGACCATATACATATGGAGAACTTAAACTGTCAGAGTCATAAATAAAACAATTAAAGGTCCAATTACTAAATGATATGCCATTAAATGCACCAGAAATATTAAAAATAACTATAGCCGTTAATTAATTTGTGAAATGGAACATAAAATGGTTTGAATTTTCTTTTGTTTTTATTCACCTTTGTATTTATACCCCTTATTCATTTATATTAATGTACTCATGTATTTGTATATGAATAAATTATAATAAATAAACACACAAAAATATATTCTTTTGTCTTTTCTCATTCCTTTTCTTTGAACATTTACAGTTAAAGTTTTCTTTGGACAGATACAGACAATGCTGTAATCATCAGTCCCCTGTTGTTCCAGTTAACGTGATTGAAAGTAAAAACCAATCAAATGGGAATTTTTTTTTAAAGACTGTGTGTTTTATCATAATAGTGATTTAAGGGCAACTTGAGATAATAAGCGAATATGGTGAAAACAACTTTTTTAGACTCCATGAGGACTAAAGATCCCTTAAAGAAATTAATCTGGAAATATCAACTTAGGTTACATTTTAATAATTCATTAATTCTTACATTTTGTTGTATTTAATGGCATATTCATGTATTTCTCTGGCTATTTTATTCATTTTTGATGTTGATTGTTTCAGTGCTCCACATGTAAGAGGTCTTGCATTTCATTTCATGTGTGGGATGGACTCATGGAGGGCCCACTGTAAACACACAATATCATGAAGACCTCAACTGAAAGCGCGATTACATATTACACTATTGTTTTTTAACAACATTTGATAAATTCTCAGAAGAAGAACACATTGAACAATACATAATTCATGAAAATGCAAATCTGCCAGATCACAGAGTCCTACTCCTACTTAAAGTACTTGAGGCATCAAGTTTGCACTTCACACTTGTAAGTGCTGCTAATTGCACCATGACTGACTTCCAAATGACGTGTGATGTAACAAAAACCTGCTTGTATGTTCATGTGTTAAACTCTGCTTCAGGGGAGCACAGAGACACTCTCTCCCCTCAGCAGATGAATGTGTGAAACTCTGCTAAAGACATCATTCCACGGTGAATGTCAAACATTCACGTGAGGTTAACAACGAACAGAAATATTTGTGCTTAGACAATTTTTTGTGAATGACACCTCAAATACAAACCTTGGCAACGTCAGCAACTGTATTGGCCTGATCAGTCAGTTTTCTCTGCTCCAGCTTGACTGCTCGCAGTCTACAAATGAAAATCAGAGCCAGAGTCACTTTTGTGCAAAGGGAAATAAGTGCAGAGAACAGTTTGTGCTGACGACAACTGAAGTCATAACCTACATAGATAAATGAATAAACATGTCAACAAACTGTATCTACCAATCATTATAATTACCAACATTGATAATGAGATATGATTGAGCTTTCTGTTTGTCTTAACACTGCACTCCCTGGCGATGACATATTCATACCTACTGGTGAATGGCTTGCAGGAATTTACGCTGATGATGGCGTACCCTGGCACGATCGACCTTCTTGACCAGCTTGGTGTTTTTGTAGATGAGCCAGGTCTCCCTCAACACATTGGCTGCAGTGTTTTTAATCTGGAGGACAGAACACCGAGCAGATGAAACTGCACAATAAAAATGTGGCAGATCATGTTTGTTTCATATTGTATTTGTTTTTTGTTTTTTTTAAATTCTAGTGTGGTTACTGTTAATGTGTGTTTAAAAAAAGTAAAGTTAATTTGTATGTGTGAGTGAAAAGGGACCTTTTTGTAGATCTGAGTATCCATCATGAAGTTATGGACGTGCTTCTCAGCCCTGGTGAGTTCTGACTTCCTCGCAACAACAGCGACCACTAAGGCTGTACAGCCTGCTCCCTGAGGAGGAGGGCACATCACAATATCACAATCATAAATAACATCGACTATATATATATATATATGAAATTATTGCATGAATTGCTAGTATACACTCCTTTATAGATTTCCAGATTATTGTGAATTATCACAAGGATGGAGCCCACATCTTTTCAGTCATCCCAAAATACTAATACCATGTCACCATGGCTGACATGGTATCCCTTACAAAAAATATATTTATTTGGATTGAATTGTGTAAATGTATTCAACACCTCCAGTTTCCACACCCATCTCTGCACAATATTCTTTTTTTAAGAGGTCAAGTATAGTGCCAGTATAAGAGTTTTATGTATATTTCGATGGTTACTGGAATAAAATTGTGAATTACAATTATTGTGGCCAGGGTGATCGGGAGTGAAATTTTTAAATATCGTCCCATATCTTGGTGTGACGACATTAAAAGTTTGTTCATCCCCATCATGTTTTGTCTAAAGTGGATGCTAGAATAAAAAAAAAAAAGTAAAAGAATGTTCTTTGCAGAGGCTAAAATGATATTCCATGCAGTTACGATAATCATAAATTATATATCGAGGTGTTAGGTAAAAATGTATGGGCTTTAGCTGTGGTGAATACACAACAACATTCAAATGCCTCATTTGATCTTCACATAATTTGCATAATTTTTATATAAATGATGTGAGTTTATTCACAAATAACAAATTATGTTTATTCTCTTTTCAAGGCCAGAGTTTGTACCGCAGTCTTACCATGATTCCTGTAAGCAGGCACACCCCCTTGCCACAGTAGGTGTGAGGGACCATGTCGCCGTAGCCAATGGACAGGAAGGTGATGGAGATCAGCCACATTGCTCCAAGAAAGGTACTGGTCACCTCCTGTGCATCATGATACCTGGAGAGAAAACAAACCTGGTTGTAACAGCAGGTGATGCAAGTCCTAAACACTAGAATATCCCTGATTTGCCTTTGTCAAAATGATAATGAAGATCAGTGGAAATACACAAACCTGTTATACTGAAGCAATGCAGCTGGTTTCTAATGTAAGAGAAGGTAAAAGGAAGTTTTAAGCTGATACCTCTCACAAACGCGCACTGTCCACGCTGCGATGATCCAGCAGGACACACTGAAGACCAGCAGGACCGTGCCGGGGCAGATTGTCATCAGAGTCTTCATCACAAAACGGGTGTCAAAGCTGATCTTGTTGAGCGCCCCGATGCTGCGGGAGGAAGCGTCCGTGAACAGCTTGCTGTGGAGCAGCATGACCCGGCCAATCAGGTAGAGGCGCATGAACATCGGCACAGAGAGGATGATGTCGACATCGGCGTCCGCGACCGATGCCGTGTAGCTGAAGGCCAGACGAGCGGTCCACGTGAAGACGTACTGGCCCGGGATCGGATGGATGGCACAGATGAAGAGCTCCAACACCACAAAGAGGATGCGCTCAAGGGTCATAGCTATCCTCCAGTCGTCTGCCCCGTTGTCCACCATGAAGAGCTGCAGAAAGAAGAGAAGACTTAAGGATGATGAACCCAACTGACCTCAATAGAAGAACAGGGACTGTCTTGGTGCGTGATGATGTTTTTCATTTAAACCAAAAGATAATTTAGCCGTTATCAAAACAGTAATCAGACAATTGATTACCCACTTTTGTGCCCCCAAATCAGATGAACCACGTGGCTGACTTGCACTGTAAGTTAAGTTCCCTTGATTCATCCACATACCTGAATCTCTCTTGCATGGTACAACACAATGAGTCCAAGAAGAACAGCAGTAGAGAGGCTGATCAGGCCTTTCAGTACATATGAATATATGGACTCCTGTAAGACAAAGACAATGGAAAACTTAATGGAAACTTCGCTCTCACAGTATCAGTGTCCGAACCGAACCAGTGTGAACAGATAAGCCGACCTCGCGTATTGAGGGCATGTTGATGGGACGGTCTGTTAACTACACAGGTAATTCACTTAACTTCATAAAGAGAAACGTCCTACAGAGCAACGTTACACGTCCAAACAAAATGAATGTAGTAACTGTAACTGTCTTTGGCAACTTATATGAGGAAAAAAATACAGCATATATACGTGGAGAAGCGTCTGTCCTCCTCGTCACATTTCTGCCAGAAAAATAGCGTCTGTCACTGGCAAAAAAATTTAACTCACCAAGTGTTTGCTGTAAAAAAAAAAAAAAAATCACTGCAATGGTCAATCCTCCGGACCGAGACTTCAGTGAACTTTCCCCCAGAAAACACCCTCCGTCCCCGTTAGTGAGAGAGTCAGACAGCTTCCAGTTTACTGATGGCGGTTATGTAATTATGTAATCTAGAGTGAAGAATGTAACTTTGTCACTTTCCAGGATGTTTGGTGGGTCAGGATCTCAATCACAACACATTGTAACAGCATCCATATGATTATAAACCGTCCGCAGGTTTAGACTGACAGGAGGGACACCTGGGAAACACCTTGAAAACACACCGACATCATCATCATGATGTGTACCGCAACATCTTTTTAGGAGCTGCAGCACCGGCTTTCTGTGTGAGTTACACAGCAGTTGGTCTTTAAGGCAGAAATGCTTCTTTCTGTGTTAACCACCATCGGCAGAAAATTGGCGAACGGCTGCTGTGGCGTTAATATGTCTTCTCCTGTGTGAAAGGGACTACTGGCTCCATCGTGCATCAATCATCCAGAGGCTGGCATGTGCGTGGCTCAGGGGAGGGAAGAAATGAACCTGAATGAATGTTCTCATCTGACTGAAGACAAAGTTCAGTTGTTGTTAGTTGGTCTTTTTGTCCAGAGTAAAAGGGGCAAGTGATGAAAACCTGATATACTTGTGCAAAGTGTACAAAATGCTCTACAGTGCGATTCATTTTTGCTCTACGATACTCTCCTTTGTACTGTGCTTTATAAATACAGTGAGTGGACAGAGGAGTACAGTACCTTGCTGTAATATCCCCTTGACAGCTCTGTCTCGATCACCATGACAATGATGCCAAACATCCCACAGACCAATGCGTAGTCGCTCAACTGTTTCCGCTTCCCAAAGAGAGCTTTCCTCTGACCCAGCCGGTAGCTAATGTCCTTGGTCTTCTTCTGTGGTACGGTGCCGTCCTCCCTGGTCAGGTGTTCACTGTTGGCCTTGCTGGAATCTTCTCTGATCACTTTGGAGAAGGCATCCTCCAGGATGGCGCTGTGAAGAAGCTGAAGAGGCTGCTGGCCTGAGTGGACATCTGCGAAACTGGACCTGGAGGTGCTGTGGCCGCTCAGGGATCGCAATGCCTCCCCATTGACTAAGTCACCAGTTTCAAAAGTGTTAGTAGTAGGTAGAGCAGTCGGTTTGGATCCACTGAGGTGCAGAGAGTTTGTCTGCAAAAGAAAGTTAGATGGTCAGTCAGTACAGGGGATGGCATCAAGCAGACAAAATACTGACTGCCAATCAGGGCTGAACTTTCTTTTTAAGGCAAATAGTGACAAAGTTTCCAAGGATTAACTTAAGATTTAAATAAACTTGCCAGGAGGAATTCAATTACCTGACATTGTCGCTGTCTAGCTCTCTCCTCCACTAAATCCTGGTTGTCCAGAGAGCTATACTGGCTGATGGAGAAGGACTGGACGCTTTTGTTACTGGCCGGAGTAGACGACCTCTTCACCCTCGGAGCGCTGGTTAGAGGTTTGTAAGGGAGGTGACGGCATTTGAGGACAACGGAGGGGTCTTCGGACTTGCAGGTTTGATCGCCACTCATTGAGCAGTTGGAGTCATGCGTTTGACATTGCTGCACAAGCAGTGGTTCTTTACCAAAAAGCTCTCTCCAGTTGACGTCTGCGGGGACAGCAGGCTGAGGGAGATGTTTCTGGTTTGTGTCGGCACATCCGATGGAGTTCAGAGGGATGTTGAATAAATTTGCTTGGCCCGCGTCTTTAAATTTAGAATGATCGCAAGGCTGCGATAGCTCCTTCCGACCTTCTTGCTCTCTGCACTGGAGCATGAGGTTATCCTGCGGGTGGTTTGTCGCAGGTTTCAAAAGATCCCTTTGGTTAGTTTGTTGTGGTAAAACCTGGCAAGTGGCTGGAGCTTGGGAGCACTGGGAGAAAAGCTGGGTCTGTGGCGAAGATGAAAGGCGTCTCTTGTTTGAAACTCTGGAGAGGCAGTCTTGGACCGTGCCCCGTTTGGAGTGTGGATGAAAACTCGAAGCGTCTGAATGTCGGTGCACATCAAGACAGGAACAGCCACATCGGTCGCTGTGGTTTGGATGTCCCACACTAGCCCCTGCTCTCTCTGCTGAGGGCGAATCATCTCCTACGCTGCTAACCTGGCCACAAAGCAGCAGCCAGTCCTGGTCACTCAGCTGTGACAAAGTCAAGTTTCGGGTTTTCAGTGGCGACATCTGACCTGAAACTGTTGGTGGACTGATTCCATTTGACCTTTCGTGGGGCGAAGATGAAACACAGCACAGACTCGTCTCCTGCGGGGAAGACGATGCTTCCACAGAGGAACCAGAGAGTCGGTCGTGTACCCCCTCAGGAGATTTTGTCAGACGTGACGGACCTCCTGAGGTGCAATGCGCGTGGTCCCCATCGTGGAAGACCTCACCCGTTGAGTCGAGGCGACGCGTTGCATTGGTGGGTTTAACTAAAATCAGCCTCATGGCATCACTGCAGAGCTGAAATGAGACCACATACACAGACCATTCATCAATTTCAAAGGTCAGGAAGGCAGTTCTGGAGGCAGATAGTTGACTGAGTCTCATTCCTAAGTTGTCAAATACCAACACTTTGCGACCCAAAGCATCAGTATTGAAAGACTTGGGAATAATTCTCTTCAATCAACTACGTTTCTCCAGAATTTCCCTCCCGACCTTTGACTGCAAAAAAAAAAAATGGAAAATGAAAAAAGAGCTGGATGACATGAACTAAAGATCACATTTTCATAACCATCATTAATAAATGTTAAATTTATAGCTAATTAAACTTTAGTTAATATTTATTTCACCGTTAACAAACAATCAAATTCTACAGAACTAATCATGAAGCGATTGTAAAAGTTTATATTTATCAGCCGCAGCTTTGAAATGGCCATCTACATGATGTTTATAGATGAACACAGTACCTATTAACCATTGATAAAGCATTATGAACATCAGATGCAACTCCAAAATAAATAATGTTTCAATTATTATTATTATTATTATTTGTAGTGTCTGTAAAGTCAGAGCTGGTCGTCCAGTGATCAGAGGGTCAGTATCAGTGTGTGAATGGGTGAATGTGACAAGTGCTCAGTCAGTCGACTGGATAAGTGCAATAGAAAAATTAGTCCTTTCATGCATTTCGTTGATTGATAATAGTGAAATAACTATTAAGGAAAATGTAAATGATATTTATAATCTAATAATGATGATTAGTATAAAGTGTAACCCAAAGATCCTGAAATGTACTTGGGTGCAGGATGTTGTGATGTTGCTGAATGATGTGCACACTTTATCCATTAACTCCATTTCTTTCCTCTTCCTCCATGAACAAGTCCTGTATGTGAAGGCCAGGCTGGAGAAAGAGCCCTGACTGACCAGTGCAGAAAAAATGCCTCAAATTTCTTTTCTTTTTAATAACTCTTACGCAAAATGTTGTCCTCACAGGCAACAAAAGAAACGTGTGTTATTTTGCTTTAGAAATAAATAGTGTTAAACTATGACGGGGCTTTTTAATATCTGACTTTTGTCTGTCTTCGGCCATGATAATGACCTTTGTTTGATGTGAATTGTTCTGAAAAAACAGTTCATTCAAAGTAAACATAACAGTTGGTTGTCATTTGACTATTAATACACTCCTGTGCTTACTTGTGGTCTGTTTATTCAGCTATGGCAATGATTTGGTAAATCTCAAACTGTGTGTTCAGCTGGTTTTGAATGTGAAACACTCTGTCAGAAGCAGATGTGACCACCCTCCGCTCGTGGCTCAGAGATGTACACTGATCATTTTGGAGGAAAGAAATTCATAATTTAGAATCATTAAGTGTCATTACGCTAACGGTTTAAATTGAAGCTTTAAGGATGTAGATGTTATTTTGAGTTTTCTGCTATTTTATCATTTTCACTGTGACGCAGCACTGACAGTGATTATCTTACAACCATCAAAATAAGTTTTGAGTTATCCTTTTATTTCGTAAAAACTCTCTTCCCGATACAATGTATGAGAGGACTGAGAGGCATTCTGTGTTTAATTTCTAAAGTGCAGCTAAAAAAACAAAACAAAACAAAAAAAAGGGAATATAGTGACATACTGCAAATAAAGATTGACCAAATGGTGCCCTGTCAAATTAACTCCAGAGTACATATAAACATTAAAAAGAGAACAGTGTCAGAACTTATCCTTTATCTTAACAGGCTTTACAACTTAATTTTCTGTGAGTGCGAATCACTTTATAACAGAGTAACCCTCTTTTGAAATATAACCCCTCGGCTGCAGATAACATCTGGATTTTTAACTTTCTCCTTGAAAAATGAAACTAACATATAAACAAATCATCACTTCTACTGGTGATCCTTACCTTCTTCTTCCATATGTTATTTCCGTCCAAACTTGAAAAGGCAGGTTGCTCCCGCTCTGCAGATCAGAAGTGTTTAGATGAAGAGGAGCAGCCTGAGTGGGTGTTGGACAGCGGCTTGCCTCCTCCCAGTACGGACACTTGATAAAGGAGCTTTGGAGACGCTTTCCTTTGAAAGTAATGATTAGAATTCAACATGAAGAAAGAAAAGGGCAGCAGCAGCTGGCCTGGTAAAGGGTTGCCATGCAAATAGACAGGGAGTGGGAGGGTGCAGTGACAGGTTTAAATGCAGAAGAACAAAAAACCTGTAACATCAGACCAGAGTTTTAAGGCGGAACATCACACGCACAAGCTCAAAGAAATCTCAATAAATTGGGAGTGGGCTGATTGGTTGCTAGGGGAAAGAAAAGGGACTGGTTGTGTGCAACGCAAAAAAACTTGTCATTGAAGCTCTGCAGTTCAAAGGCCGTCGCACAGTCTCTTATCTCCTCCGCCGCAGCAGCCCGACTGGACAAAGGTGGTCTTTTTAAAAATCTGGTTCTGAATGGATACAGCCAGTGAGTGCTAAGCCTCCTCAGATGTGTCTGAGATGAAGCAACAAATGTAACATGAATAACTAGCAATAATTCTACTTTAAAAGATTAAAATACAACCATTGATTTTTAAAATATAGGATGAAGTCCATCATCTCAGATGTACAAAATCTGCATTCGGTCTGCAGGAGTGGTGGCTTGTTTTTTTTTTTCTTTTTTGTGCCATTTAGAAAGACAGGAAGGCAAACAAGAAACAGGTCTGATGCCTTCCAGTGAAGTGTGAAGTACATGTCATTTAAAAGACTTATTTCAAGAAACATAATTGCTTTTTTTGATTATCATCCAAAAAACGGGGGCTGCGAGTTCCATTTATTATCATCATTGATGAATCAGTCATTCATTTTCTTGATTAGCTGATTGTCTGGGCCATGATGTGTTGGAAAATTGTGAAAAATGTTAATTAATGACTTCCTCAAATGTCTGGTTTTGTCCACCAACCCGGAGATATTCAGTTTACTGTCATAGAGGACAAAAGGAATCCAGAAAATGTCCACACTTTAGAAGCTGAAAAATGTCTCAGAACAATAATCAGTTAATAACTAGCAAATAATCGACTAATCGTAGCAGCAATTTTTTTTTACATTTATACAACATTTAAAACGTGTAAATGGGCACGCTGCATTTTTTTCTTGTAATTTTCAGGCTGCTGTAAGAGCCTTATTTTGTTGAACCCCACTTCCTTCATAACACCAGTTTGATTTGATTGTTTGATCTCATTATATATATAAACATTTCTTAGATTAAGGCTGCTAAAGCTCAGTTTTTACTCCTGCTTTCTGTCTCTCTCACTGGCATCAGTCAGACCTACAAAGCCTGCAGCTTGCTGCCTCAGCAGCTCAGTATATAAATGTTGCTGTGCTGGAGAAAACCTTTGTGACCAATGGCAGCGCTGGACACCACTGCTGGCCTTATAAATGAATACAAGCTATTTCAGAAGCAACAAGTACAACCATGTTTGTGTGGAGCACATACAGAAATAATTCTGGAAATGGTGGATTGGATGGCAAAAGCAAACAGGAACTATGTCCCTAAGGTGTTAATTTTGTTGTTGCAGTTAATTGGATCAGAGTTGTTTTGTTTTGGCTACTGGAAACATTTCCTCGGAAAGCAGCATCCGACCCGGTTCTGCGCTTTGTATTAATTATTTTAAAAACAGACACACCACGGCACCAACACGGCACTGAGTGTCCTCTGTTTTCAGTCAGTCACCATCCATCCGCTCTCATTTCACCAATACATTTGTGCAGATAATGAGACCTTGAAGTCTGCTGGAGCAGATAAGGGAGGCCAAAGGCAGCCACAGTTTGAGGCCTGGAGATGATCACAAAAAACAAAACAAACATATTCACAAATCATATTTGTTGTGTAAGCCTGATGAGGGCTGTACACAAAAAAAACCCAACAACTTGTAACTAATAACGTACTGAAGAGCATCTGTCAGCCTGTAAATAACAGCTGAACTACTCCTGTATTTGCTC
This sequence comes from Acanthopagrus latus, assembly GCF_904848185.1. Taxonomy (NCBI): domain Eukaryota; kingdom Metazoa; phylum Chordata; class Actinopteri; order Spariformes; family Sparidae; genus Acanthopagrus; species Acanthopagrus latus. The sequence continues at coordinate 19,730,818 of NC_051049.1, forward strand.
CTGTAGAGTTATCAGGCCAAGAAGTGCCACTTTCTTTTATTGGTTAAAGTTGATAAACCTCTACTTGGAACAACGCCTTAAAATACTGGAAGGAAAGTAATCAGCTAACTTTATCTTGTGAAAATACTTGAGCTTATGAGACAACAGCCCTAATCGGCGACCAAGACCGTCACATTTTACATTTGTTGCAGTTAACCGACTCTCTTCAGGAGCATCTTGGGTCCTTGTTTACTAGCTGATAGACCTGATGACAGGAAAAAACATCTTAGTGGGCAAACATAGCACATTTTAAGCAACTACTTTAAATTTACCAATATTTTTGCTGATGTTAGTGATTTTTAAAGTTTTTTTTTTTTTAAACTCTGTCATGTGATTTTCAGAGTAAGGATCGTACAATGGAAGCACCTGGCAAAAAATGTTGACTTCAGTGTGTATGAGTCGATTTATGTGCCTTCTTACAACAAGGGAGAAGCAACAAGAGATGTGTATGATTGAGTGGTGAACTTTAATAAGTTACTCTCAAAACATCTGCTCTCCCACCTCCCCAGAAGTGCTAGAGAAAAAAAAAACAAGATGTTATCAAACTTATTAGATGCTTAATTTCTTATTAGAGGCCACGTGCACAGACATGATGATCAGTTGTGACCTTGATAAGGGAAAATCAGCTTCTCCTTTCTAGTGAGTGAACCAACAAATCTGCGTCCTCTGGACCTGTAGAGATTGTTTCTGGGCGGCTCTCAGCAGTAACGCTCATTTTTAGATGAAATGATTCAAATTTTTCAATGGAAGTCTCCAATGTGCATAGGCAGACAGTTCTCAGATGGAGTTTCGGGGGAGACAGTGCATTCATTTTGAGTTGTAGGAGGCAAAGCGTTGGTTCAGGGGGTTCTCTGGTGACTTCATCCACTCTTTCTTCAGCAGTTGCTTCAGCTGAGACAACCTCATGTTGGGGTTCTCCTTTTTTAGGCGAGGCATGTTGGCCTCCTCATAGGAAGCAAACGCTGCTTTCATCCTCCGCTCTGGGTGATGGTCCAATTCCTCAGGTCCAGTGCTGGAGACAGGGAACAGAGGGATGTATCGAGGGATTGTTAACATTCCCATGTTTTGTAAGCCTAAGAATCTTAAACTGAACCCAACATCAGAGTAATTACAAGGATGATCAGAATTCACACGCAGTATGAACGGCCAACGCATCAGTACCTGAGCACAGCGATGGCGTCTTCTATTGTCCTGGCTTCCACAGCTCCCTCATCAGGGATGATTCTGTTCACGTTCTCCTCCAGGGGAACCTCCAGGTGGCTCTTTTCTGTAGGAACACAGTTTACAGGGAAGATGACAAAAGAGGTGCCATGGAAAATAAAATTCATTGATTTCAACCGCACACAGACTTCATCAGACTGTATCTTAATCTAGACCAAGTATTTTGTCGTCATTATCAACCTCAACTTTACCTTTCGGCTTTATTTCCTGATCCTCCTGCTTCAGTCGCTCATTCTGAAGCACCTCGTCAATCTGGGCACGAGTCACTTTTCCTCCAAGTGCAGCCTCCTTCTGGGCTTTGCCTTTTATCCTGGCAGATTCCTCATCCAGAAGTCGCTGGTTTTCCTTCTTCCTCTCCAGGAGCTCAAGCCTCTTCTTCTCCTTGTCGTCCTGCAACGACAGAGGGTTTCATCATCAGACGTTAGTACTTCTGCTACAATCTGTAAAATCTGCTGTTTTACAGGAGTTCAGCTGTTACATGCATCATGGCATATGCAATCTTTCACCATTCAGCAAGCTTTGCTAATCTGCCCCTGACATCACTGGGGATAAAGACAATGCCGTAAAAACTACAATGCTGAAAAAGAAATGTATCACATGTTAAGCCCACAGAAGACTGCCACCTGTAGTCATACAGTACAGTGTGTCCAGTGCAGTAGGTAAAGCTAAATAAATTCCCCTCTCTCAGAATCAAGCATATATACGCTTTTTATTAATCCAAATCTTCCAAAAATGTTTTAGGTCATGTTGACACCATGAAAAAAGGTGTTCTGACACTCTGCCCCTCTCATGTTTACAAATGACGTGGCCAAAATATTAGACACACCCCATAACATCACTGCAAAGCATACCTCAATTACAAACATGTCTGACAGTGTAGGAATCAAAACTGAACATTATCATCTTTGTAAAGACAGAATTTATGGCTCTGCTGTTGTAATGTCAAGTCAAGTCAACCTGTCAAAACTGACACCTGATCCCATCTAGACTTTAGACATGAGGATGTTTGTGCATGATAAATAAGAAGCCACACGTAGCCTTCCTGTCCAGAGTGTTGTGGTAATCCTGATTTTCTGCCTTGTCATTTGTTTCTCAATCACAACTCATACATATGTTTGAAGATGTACCTGCAAATCATTTAAGTCAAACAAAGCTGCACAACTATGCAAAAGCCACAGCTGACACACGAAACTGCCCTGCAGAGAGATCTCACCTTTCTCTGCTCTTTCTTGAGTACATGTTTGTCAGTCTCCTGCCACAGAGCATCCTCTTCCTGCTGCTTCTTGCGGGCGTCCGCCACTGCCTTGGCGTCAGCCTTGCGGGCTCTGGCTGTGGCCGCCTTGGAGTTCTCGCCCTGGAACTTCTTTGGCATCCCAACAGCTGCTCTTCAGCTGAGAAACAAGAGCAAAATCAGAATAGTTCGACTGGCAAGTCACTTATTAAAGGCTGGTGTCAAATAGTGATATAGTCTATTTTTTTCTATATATAATTTGCAATTTTGAAATTAAAAATACAAAAAGGGCCTTTGTCAAAGACTTTGATTGGTGTTTATCACATGTAAATTGACAAAAACAAACGATGGACAATGTGCAACATTAACTTCCTATAACGTTTGCATAAGATAACGCAAGTCAATGCTGCCTGCTAGTTATCTACCAGAACCAGCTTACCTATCAGTGTGAACATCTGGGTTAACGAACACGAAGTTTAACAAAACAGGCGACTTGGCAAAGAAGAGTTTCTTTTTAACTAAACGTTAGGCTAACTGAATTCTGTGAAAGGGGCTGCACATTGTTTCAGTTGTGCTTGTCAGTGTAGCTAGTTAGCTCTAGCTAGCTGATGTTCGCCAGAAAAACAAGGATGGTTTCCTTGCCAAACAGCCGGCCTCTCAAAATTCAATATCACCGACGTTTATCTAAGAGGATAATGAACACAACATGCAAACGTATAAACATGGTTACATACCAGTATGAGAGGAAAAACTGGTCGTAAGCAGTCGACAACTGACTGTTGTTTCGAAGAGGCATCTGCCACCTCCTCTCTGAGAGCACCGCGCACTCTGATGACGTAGTGCTCGATCAACGGTGAGACATTCTACTTTTTTAGTCTTTATACTTGACTTTAGAGATATAACTGAATACTATTAGTTTATCCACATTGATATCTCAATATCAAGAAACGTATTTTGTTCAGTTTAGCAATATTATTGCTTTTTAAAATGCAGCGAAGCATTATTGTTGCCAGTCAAGTAATATTATGTCTCAGACAGCTTCACGTGAATCTCAATCTCAGGTCTGTTTGCGAACACATCTGCCTCATTGTAAGCTACCATCGAGAAGTATTCATTAACTTTGTTATTGCTTCATGATATGTTTCAGTCTGAATTTCGTATTGTTTTCATCTAAAAGTCACTGAGCATGTCATCAGTACAATCCTCCTAATTTCTTTTACCGTCATAGAAAATATATATGTCATTAAGATACAAATTTTAAATTCTACCAATTATTTTTCTAAGGGCCTAAGCAGAGTTAAAATTAAGGCTACTTTGCACAAAATCTAAACACTCTAAAACGTCTAAACATTGAGGTGTGGATTGATTGACCTGAAAGAAAATAAAATTTTCATACATCAAAGAGGAATAACATTTCAAATATTTTATTAAGGCAAACAGTTTACACATACATTCAAAAACAGGAACTATATGGATGTTTTACAATGCAATAACAACATGACGGAACACGATAAATACATATTTCTGAAAACTAATGATGGTCTAATGTGTGTCATTCAGAAGTCATTGTCGCTCTCCTCCATCAGAGGCGGTCTCATGCCCCCCCTGGAGGGCCGGGCACCTCTGGACACTGGTCCCTCCAGACTGTCATCTTCCAAATCCTTGCTCTCCTCCTCCTCTCCTTCTTCATCTTCCTCGTCATCCTCGTCCACATCGATCTCGCTGTCTTCAGTCTGAAACAGCAGGGACACATAATTATGACAATTTAAACAAAACGCTCATAGTTTTAAGAATCAAATATTAAACACGTATGGTCATTTTCACTTTCATGGTCAAATAGTCAATACACAGTGTGGAACTACAACAGGAACGGACATTTTTTCATTCTAACTAACTACTGAACCAACTAATTTCTTACAAAAACTTTAATTGGGCAGGAAGATCTAATGACTCATTCACCTCTTTGGCTGAAATGAAAACACACTCTGTCCCGAACTAATACGACAGTGAATTATTGAACTGGGACATGTCCACCTTGAGCCAGATAACTACAGGGACCAGTGAAACCATTTACTTAATTTAAAGGAAAAATCCATCCCAAACATCTGCATTAAAACATCTGCATGAACGTTTCACACTATACAGCCAAAATGCTATTTAAAAGAGACAGAAATACCAATTCTTTAGATGCATCAAGACAAGGGTAGAGAGGTTGTGACTGTATCCATGCTTGTATTGTTCTATGATGCAGAAAAATAGTCATATGTTCTTTGTGTACTTTGAGAGTCTTACATGAAGAAAAAGAGTGCAGAAACTGTTGCAAGTCTGCAAGCTTTGGGCGAACAAACCCTACTTGAACAAACAAACTTGAGGGTGGATTTTTCCTTTAAACACACAGATGTTTGAGTAGTGGACTACATCCCGGTCCTGCACAAACCTTTCCTTTCCTTTGTTTTTTGGCATGAGGGATCGACCTTCTGGAAACAGCTAAAGAGGGCTTTTGAAATACAAGTGAATAACAGAGAATGGCAAATTATGGAATAGATTACAAGCTGGAACACCAAAGGGATGTGAAATGTTTTTAAATATTTAAGTATACAGCATGTCATTGTGTAGCAAGAGACTGCACAGGGGGCGCCATCTTAGGTCACTAGGAGCAGAATCAGCAAAAAAATACAAGAATCTTTCAGAAATGAAAAGGAATCTTGCATAGATGTTGCTACTGACCTCATCACTATCACCTCCCTGCATGTTCCCGATAAACCGCGCTCTTTCTATGGTGCAAACAGAAACAACACTCAATTTATGTGAAAGAAGGCTGTTAAGTTATGTGAAATTTGATGCAGCGCATTTATTTTTGAACTGCAGATATACATCAAATCAGAAACATAACAAGCAAAACAAAAGGGAGATAGCTTTGTCTATGATTAACTTAAGTCTTAGCAAATATTTCCAAGCAATTAATAATTGATAATAAAAAGAACACAGCTGTCCCTCCACTCTGTACCTGCCATGATGCCATTTCGTGTGGGCCGTGGCTTCGAAGGTCGAATCTCTTCCATATCACTGTCTGATCCTTCGTCCTCGGGAACATCCATGTCAGAGTCATCATCTTTCACTGCAGAAAACATATTTTGTTTGAATCATAAAGAAACCTCAAGATCATGTGACTATGCTTTGTTTTCACAGTGTTGTCTCACAGGAACTCTTCATCAGATCCCTCTCCTCCTCTCTTAGCTTGTGCTGCATCATCCTCAGGGTGTTTTCAGCCTCCTGCAGAGGAAAGGAATGGACAGATGCATACAGTACAGCCACAATGAAGAGGGCTGGTGAGAGTATGTATGTGCAAACTTTTGTACATCAGTCAAATTCAGTCAGCTGCACAGAGTGTCAAGAGACACTTTAGTGTAGCCCTAAAACAATAGTTTACCAAAGACAAAACATGAGAAGAGGAAAGATTATGCTCTCTTGGTACCAAAAAATGAGACTCAAGTGACGGTAAGTGTTTTTTTTTATATTTTACATTTTTACATTTTGTATTTTTCTATGTTTTTATAACCCAGTTTCACAGACAAATATAGGTCTCCGGGTTATGCATAGGATCACTGAGACAAAGTGTCAATGTGCAAAATCACAAATAAAGTGTTAGTTATATACAAGCAGTTTCACATAAAAACATTTGAGAATCAATGTTCTATTAATCATACACACACCTCAAACCTCTCCTGCTCCAGTCTGTGGTACTCATCCAGCTGAGACTCTAGAAAGCAGAGGTTTCTGAACTTCTCCACAAATGTTTCATACTGCTTCTGCAGATCTTCCTCAATCTTCTCATATTCATCCATGAAGGCCGGCCTATAAATATGACAGGAACAAAAAACAAGCAACATTTTTCTGAGTTTTTGTTCCAAGACTGAAGAAAATAGTACAACTTGAATGACACAAGTTTTGAACAATGTGTGCCAATAATTCAACTAAATATGAAGCTCATTCCCATTTACTCCATACTTTGTTTTGATTCATCAAAAGTACTGTAGGTTAACTCTTATCTGATACCTTTCATGTTGTGAAAGTGTCTTACCTGACACTCTGCAGTGTCTGGAGCCTCTTTCGATTCCTCTCCAGCTCCTGTTTCTTCTTCTCTATCTTGTTGTCCAGACTGGTTTCATCAGACACAACATTACCCAGCATGTCTTTGGTCTTCTCCACACTTTCCTTCATAATGAGCACAAAGTCCATGGTTGTAGATTCAGTGCCATTTCATAGATAAAGACATGTCCTGTGTGGAAAAAAATCATGTTTTCAGGACAAATTCATACCAAAACCTCCTTGATGGCAGCTCTGAGGGCTTTTTCAGTCTCGTTGATCTCCAGAGGTCTGGCGATGGCTGCAGTTCTCATTTCCTGTGGGGACATTAAATATGAGTTAACTCCTGACCACCTGTCTCACTGTTACTGATGTTTTTTCAAATAAATGGCATTGTAATTGAGTGACTGTTATCATCCCTGCCGAAAAACAAAGCTATCCCCCTCGTCAGCACAAATGTTACTTGATGGACACTAACAGTTGTATGTCAGATTAATCTTAAATAATGTTGTCTTTTGAAGAATAATGAGATAACTTTCTTGGGTAAGGGTTAGGGCGCATCGTTTCTTGACTATGGTTTTATCAAAACATATAACTCAAGAAAAATGGAAACGAACATGAGTGTCGGTTAATATCTGTGTTTTCCCTCACCCTTAGGTCCACCTCTTTTCCAAGTAAATCAAACAGAGATGCTCCTTTAGATGTGACCTCAGATGCCAGCTGCCGAGCAGTTTTAAGATCTGAAATCTAAAGTGAAGACAGAGCAACACTTTATCAGCAAATCAGTTTCTCTTCTGCCTATGATTTGATAAAAGAAAAGGCAAAACGTTATAAGTATAATCATTCAAAAAAAGGTCAATGGAATTAACAGTTATTTCACTTTTAATTAACAATCAAATGCTGTATAAACTATTTATTAAGCAACTGCAAATGTTTATAAATGTTAGTCGTAACTTTATAAAGTTCATCCAAATAATGTTTATAGATGAACTTAACACTATACAATACTATACTGTACAATATTTGTTTAACATTGACAAAGCTGTGGCTTTAAATTAAACAATTGCTTAAAAAGCATTTCATTGTTTGTTAACAGTAAAATAACTAGCAAATAAAGTGTAATTGACTTCAACATTACAATTTATTAATAACAGTTATCATAGAGAGTTAAGATAGATTTAAAAAGGAAGGGAAACAGTGAACAAGAAATTAATAAACATTAATAAAACAAAGGAAATCTGCTTAACTGCACAATATATGGCATTTGCTTTGTTTTCAACATAACATACATAACCCTTTGATAATCTCACCCGTGAGCCGAGGTCAAACTTAAACTTGCTGTTGTCCTCCTCACTTTGATCTCCCAGCGCCATCTGCTTTGTTTTCATCGCACTGTACAGCACAGAGGTAATCTTCAGCATTTCTTTCACTGCATAGCCATCGGCCTGGTAGAGACGCTTGGTGTTCAGCTTGATGTGAGCTTTGGTTGCCTGCAACCACGGGAGACACTGGTTAGGACGGACTGACCAGCAACAGTATCAACCACAGGAGACACTGGTTAGGACGGACTGACCAGCAACAGTATCAACCACAGGAGACACTGGTTAGGACGGACTGACCAGCAACAGTATCAACCACAGGAGACACTGGTTAGGACGGACTGACCAGCAACGGTATGCTTTCAATAGCTAATAGTAATCTGTACAACATGTAAAGTTAAGCAAAGACGTCACCATAAACTGGGCCACGGCCTTGATGAAGAATATTCTGTCTGACTCTGTATCAACATCAGTGGGGATATCCATCTGGGGCTCATATCTGCATGTAAAGGAGAAAAAAAGGAACAGAGCCAAAGATGAACAGCAAAATATATTACAGTATTCTCCATTTACATACATGATTTATTTACACAGGTTTTGGCTGATCCAAGTACAAAATAGATATTTGATCAAAACCACAGGGCAGCTTAAAACCAAAGTACAGAACAAGAGTTAATGTACTGAGCTGAGTAAAAATAAGAAACCATTACAGATTTCTGAGATTAGACTTTACACTTAAATAACCTAGACTTCTGTTTTTAGTTCAAGTATACCTCTTTACAAGCCATATGAGGATTTCTGCCACTAAAGTGAAGTTTGGTGTTCTGAAGTTCTCCATCGATATCAGCCGAGGATAGCCCAACGCCCGCATCATCTCTGTGAAATCTGTCAAATTGTGTGTTGACACAAATCAGATTTCAGTTTGGTTAAGAAATTCATTGTTTAAAGAATACAGCCGGGAGCAGATAGCAAGCATCACTTACTTCTTAAGTCTCTGAAGGACATTTTGACCTGCAGGAAGAGTACAGCAAAACATGCACTGGTTCCTCTTCTGACAACAAAGGAGAGAAGATATGTTTACAGATAAACAAGCTACAGACTCTGAACATTAGTGTGTATTTTCGTTTGAGTCCGTTGAAGGAAAGCATCAAAGGTTTAATAGCTATGTTGAATAGACTGTAAACTACTCACAGATAAATGTGTTTTTAAGTTACATGAATACAGCTGACTTCCATCATCATTTTAGGGTGGTTTAAGATACAAAAATATCTCCATGCAAAATAACAGAACCACTAGTGATTTATGCTAAGGCTAACTAAAATTTAAATATAAAAAGAATAGTGAATGTGTGTGTGTCAAGGTAACGTCAGAACTCTCTTGCAGAGTTGTCACTACATAGCTAATAGCTAACTAGCTAGCTTGTGGCTAGATCGACCAAATCAAAAAGCTAAAGCCTCTTGTCACTGAACGTAAATAGCAGGTTAGCATGTCAACTACAAGAAAATATTTGTGTAAACTACCCGATCAGCAGGTAGTAAACGTGACATATCGTGTTTTCGGACCTAATAATGGTTTGTTACCTGTCGATGATGTTTCTGTGCTAGCTTAGGGGTTCGTTCTCTCTACCAAGGATGGTCCCTATGGCAACCGATTCTTGCTCTACGGAAGCTCAAAGCGGCCAGATGACTGTGGCGTCAGCTCCATCTGCGTTTTATTTCTGCTGCTGATTTGGGCACATTTATGAATGAACTGACGTAAACTGACGGCTTTGGATTCACCAAACGTAGCCAAAGTGTACCTCAACACAGGTCTTAAGAACATGATGTGGGCGTTTCGTTGTTGCAAAGTTTGCTGGAAAACCACTTGGGGAAGTTTACAGTACTTCTTTTAGCAAATCATGCGCAATTATTATCTTGATCTTACTTTTGTTGTATTTGGCTCTTGTGTCAGCATTTACTCCTTTTATACATTTCTATCCTTTGCATGTTGTGGTTTTTTTTTAAATTTGTATTCCTATGTTACTTTAATTTTGAGCATCCTGTGGCACAGGAATTCTCTTTGTAGTCAGCAATAATCTATGCCATCTGACGCTCCTGTGCTGTTACTTGGATAAAAAAAAAAAATTTTTTTCTTCTTTTTATATGAAACGGCGCACTCCGTAATTGTGAGAGTGCCTTTAAGTGATTAAAGGGCTGATGCATACTCTTCTACCACTTTCTTTCACTGGCGAAGGTCCACAGTGTGCGTGTTGACGCAGCAGTGCCTGTGTCTGGCCGCAGGGGGGCGACACCCCGTCAGCCTGCCCCTCAGAGGTCTGTCTGTGGGCTGCACTAACGCAGAACATGATGGAGCAAACTGGTGAGCCGCCTCACAGCAACAACAACCCGGCTGGTAATGAACCTCCTCCCGCCTGCGGCCTCCACAGTAAACGCCTGAAAGAGCTGGAGAATGCCGCCCTGCAGACCACTTTAATATCGCGGATGGAGACGGAATCGGGGGCGGACGCCGGGAGCTGGACGGAGCAGCAGCCCGGGGAGGACGAGCAGTCGAACGGCTTGTCCTTGAACCACCGGCCGGCCCCTCCGCAGCTCAGCGCGGACGCCGAGGAGGAGGAAGCGGAGTCTGGTGGAAACGTCGCCAAGGAGCGGGTCGAAGAAGAAAGGACCCTGACGGACCATTTAAACAAACGACTGCTCTCCTCGTTTCTGGAGAAGCTAAACGAAAGGGACCTGGCGCTTCCTGGTGTTCAGCGCCTGGACTGTGCCGTAGCGGACGAGGACTCAAACAGGGCCGCAGATGAGTGGTGAGGCACCGGGCTGAGACGCAGCAGCAGCAGCAGCAGCAGCAACATGGAGGTGGCTGAGGGATTCAGGACCAATGTGCACAGAAGCACGATCCCTCAACTTTAAAGACAGACCAGTCAGGCCTAACGATTGATTCTGGAAGAGAAGAATGTCTGGAAAATGTTATGCGTACTTTTGTATAAAGACAAAGCGTGAATGATTAAGGAAAAATGCAATAAATGACCATCATGTAATACGACGTGCTTTTTGTACTCATTGGTTTCATGTGTCTGGCAGCCATAATGGAAGTGTGGCAGGCGTGTGTGTGTTTTATAGTGGCATTCAGCCATCAGCAGGTGTCAGTATACGCCAGCATATTTTAGAAAGCGCAATACCCTTGTTACAGGCGGCATGTTACCACAAAGCCTCTTATGATCATTGTAAGGGCCTTAAAATCAGCACTGAAAATAAACACACTGAATGAAGGTGTGGAACTGTGTTGTAAAGTAAAAGGAGGCTATGGTTTCTACTATATACAAGATAATGTACATTTACTTGTGTAGAAAAAACATTTTGGTTAAAGTTCATTCCTGGAATCTTGTTTTAAGAGTTAAAACTGGAATACTGCCTGCTCACTTGAGTGATGCTCCAACTGTGACCATATTTTCATCCTCACAAAGGTTTTTTCCCAACTTACAAATACAATATGTTTAATATTTCATTAAAAAAAATCACCTCAGTGAAAGAGGAAATGAAATAGTGCTTAGATAATGTACTTGAAGAAGTATAAGTACGCAAAAAAAGTGAAGTATTCACAATAATAATATGTGTAACTATTCATCTTCTATTTATATTTAAGTGGACTCAGTGTATACTGTATTTTTTGTCTTATCATTCAGCTGTGCCTGAAATCTTTTTTTAAGTTTCCAAATATACAAGAAAATAAAATGAAGAAATCATTGCAACAGATCAACAGAAACATAACGTTACTTCAACATTTTGTTATTCATACTTTATGTATATTATTGTCACACCTGCTTTTATTCTAAAAGTGTTCAATGCAAGACTTTTTCTTTTTGCATGCAGAGGAAATACAGGCAAATGTTTAGGGCCCCTGATGGCCAATCCTTCTGGCACATTTTTGCAACAACAACTGTAAACCTCCTTAAACCTTCAATAAGACACAATACGGTGCATCACTGATGCCTCAGAGCAACCCTCTATGTGGGGCCAATCATAGCAGCAGTGGGGGGATCAGGAGGAAGCAGGGCTCGCATGTCAGTAGGGGGCTCCTGAGGGCTGAGAGAATTCACTGCACAACAATGTCTCAAAACAAAATAAAAATGTGGTGTCAGATGAAACACTGGTTGGAAGGGCACCGTGTAAATTTTTGCCAGGGGCCCCAGCACAATTCTAAAATACCCATAACTGCTTAAAGGAGCACTATGTAGTTTTGGAGAAGAAATTCAAAGTCAAAATATTCATATTTACAATTTTTAGAGGTAATAATACTAATAATACATGTTTATTCTTTCAATAACCGAAGAAACAAGCTGTCCCCAGAAGAATATGGTCAACAGAACACAGTTCGAAGCTAGACTGGTGGCAGGGTCCATCACATATCAGTAAAGTAAAACAGCATGAAACAGCATGTTGCTCCTCCATGGTCATGTTCTATAGACTCAGTGTAAGTTGTCAGCGTCTCTGAGTCTTCTTCATCTCTCTTGACTGGTCAAGTGAGCCAAAATTCCACCACAAGAAGAGTCATAAAGTCAGCGTTGAACTTGGCATCGGTATGTTTTATTGCTTTATGAATACAGCTTTTCATTTTGGATGAAAATGATGGTGTTGTTTATTTATTTTAATCTCACTTTAATCCTTCTTGCATTGATACCGGAGCAAACAAGTGGCTTACATACAGTATGACTTACGTGAACAGTGGCAGCCAGAGTCGAACCCGCGGGGGAAAACGACCCATAAAGTTCTAAACTATCCACAACAGAAGTTGCCTTTAATACTTCTTCCTTTGCTTCTCTGCATTCACTCCAGGACAGAGAAGAGCTTACTCCAGGTTTTATGGTGAGTTGACTTACATCATATTATCAACGATAATAATGCTGGTTACTGCTTATGTTTGTGTAACAGGTCCCTGGTGAGGTTGATGGAATTGATGTGGTCTGAAATACATGGTGACCTATGAACCTGAACGTTTTTAAAGACCTATTGTGTCTGAAAATGCTTGTGAAATCTTTACAGTGTCTCTACCCTTCATATTGAAAGCCATAACCTCCTGGGAGATCTCCCGTTTATAGGAGTCCAAGAAAACCACCAAACCAAGTCTCCCTTTACTATCTGTTTAAGAGGAAGCTTCATGTAACATTATGAAAGGAGGTGAACTCCGAGTGGAGACACAGACTCCTGCCTGTCACATATCCATTAATACTGGCTGAAGTGCAGGTGGGCATTGCTACAGATATGGGACATACCAGCACGGATGTCCTGACAAGAGACTAGAGCCTTTCAACATTAAAGGAATTTAAATAACCACAGAGGGTATTTGATTACAGTCTGTACCTTCCTTGGCACCGTTATAAAGGCCTTCTTTCACGTTTTATGAGAAAAAACAAAACAGTCATTTGTTTTACCTTCAAATGTAAGGCAGACTTACTAAAATGAACAAAAATGAAAAATAAAAACTCTGGCACTAGAGAGGAAATGCCATCTGTGAGTCATGCCATTCTGGATTAAAAACCTTTGGCTGTCCAACACCTAAACTTTAAGTGGTGATTCAATATTCCCAACTTCTTCCTCTTCTTTACGCAGGTCCTTCAAAGGCACAAGCTGTGGTTTAACAGTCGTCTTGTCTCCCTGTGAAAAATACCAAGATTCGGGTTTTAAAACAATAAAAATGAAACATACACATACTGAAATGTAATGCCCAGGTGTACATGATCGATCATGATTTTTTTTCAATCAGCGCTGAGACTCTGGTAGGTGTTGGGTAGGGCCCTTTAGAGTTTCTGTAGATCTGCCATACATTAGATTAGATTCACACCTTAAAGCCCAATTTCCACTGAATGGTATGGCTCATCGTCAACGCAACACAAACACAGTAGCAATGGAGGATGGAAAGGACGGTGTTCCTGATTGCTTAAGTCGATCCCAGCTTATCTGAGCCGAGCAGCAACATGCAGTGGAAATTTAGCAATAGTTTCCTCACAGTTATTACAAATCACATGTCAAGCCCCAAGAGGTGATCAAAAGTGGGACTGATTTCTCTGACTTAAAACTTTGACTACATTTTTTGTGAACTAATAATCAAGGATAATGGTTCATTCATTAATCTCTTTACCTGGCTACTCCTATTCATGCGCACACATGTATCCCAGCATGCACTATGCAGAGGGCAGGGAAACATCCTGGACATCTTTCCAGTCTTGAAACAAACACAGCCAAGAAAAACATTCACATTCAAACATGCAGCATCAATACAAATCTGTTCTTAACTGCTCCATCAACAGTAACAAAGGAGTCTTTGTTGGGGCATTTTGCTGTGAAACTGTATTCAAAATGGACGTGTGACATTTTGAAACAAAATCCTTTATTAGCTTATTAAAGTCTGAGGTGCACCTGCAGCTGATTGGATAAAAGAGCACCAGGCAGAATTACACATCAAATGAGAACATAAAACAAACACTTTTAATGTTTAATGTAAACCAATAAGTCCAGTGTGTGAACGAGCCTGTGATAATAGACAGATAATCTCCTAAGTTTATTGAGGTTGAGTTATACTATTGTCCTTTTTAGTGCCTCTATACCAATAAAACATGGAGGGAAGTCATGAGCTGGTGAGAGTCACACTTACTCTGCGCTTTGATGGGACTTCTACTTCCTTTTTGTTCAGATCCCACCATAGCAGGCCCTCTTTTATATTACTCCTCTTTGTTGCTCCTGTGTGTAAAGATCATATACATACATCATTTGTATGTATGTGTACAGTGTGTACATATATATGTGTATATGTGTATATATTTTTAATATCCCATATGTCCAGATCACCATTGTCCGTATGATAGATAACCCTATTGGTTGCAAAAATGCGGATGTGTGGCGGTGTCAACTCTGTACTCTATTACACTACATGATGTAATGCATATCTAAGTACAAGTAAAAATACAGACTTGTACTCATGACATTAAAATGACTTAATTTAAGTAATTTCAGTGGATGTAATGAGTTACTTACACCCTTGAGAATCTCTGTTTTTATCTGATTTCTGATAAATTAATTTAAAAAATGGCTCTGGCTCTGACACAGCATGTAATCTGCAAAGTAACTTCTAATTTAAGTTATAAAAGTTAAGTTACTAACTTTCAGAGTGTTGTAAAGTGGAAGTCTAAAGTAGTGGAAAATGGAAATACTGATGAACCTGCACTGACCCCTGAGAAATACATTTAAACCAAAGATGAATCACACCTTCCTGATTCATAAACATTTTACACTATAAGCTTTTATTGCAGGAGGAGTGAAGGTTGGTAAGTCTATAATAATACTGGCTATTCATTGTAGTTTATTGGCTTGAATAAACACAGATCTTGTGAACGATGTGTCATGGTGTGTCAGCAGTTTTCTTTCTAGTCTCTTTATTGTCTTACCTGTGGCATAGCTCACTATCAGCCCAACTATTACGACCGAACTTGTTGCCATGGCACCAAAGTAGAGGTAGGACATGGCGTAGAAGTTGTGCAGGCCCCTAGCTTGGGAAAAGACTGTTTAATTGCTGCCACATGTGTCTTGTTCGATGTCAGGATCTTTTCTCTATTTAATGACAGTTAATGACATTATCCATCGATAAAGAACTCACTGACCCCTGGTTATTGGGTTGAAGCGGAACAGAGATGGAGTGTTGGTCCGGGGTCGGGCTGCTGCTCAGCGTTATGTTGCTGGGTCCACACCCGTCTGTGAAGCTGTGCAGTACACCCATGGTCCCCTCGCTGGGTGGGTAAAAAGTTGAACCAATGGCCAGCCACATGGAGACACAGAAGCCCACTGTTATTCCTGAAAATGCCCCCTGAAAGACCAAGAACAACTTTTAAGAGAAGGGAATTCGAGGCAAATGGGAAGCAATACATAAAGAAGGTCGGTCTTTGTAGATGCAAGTTGTTTGAGGTTGGCTTTGTGTGAGGAAAAGGGTGACTTCCAGTTAACCTGGCCGTTTGCTGTGAAAGTTGTATGAATGAGGTGTCAAGTTAATGATTTTAAATGGTTTTGTTTGGCTTTCAATAGTGACATTCTTGAAATCAAACACCGAGTCAAAGAGGAATATTGTGACTAATAACAAAAGTATGAACTTCCTTAATAAAGAGGGTGAAGGACAGAATTACAACACAACAGACGGATATCGCTGGTTCGGTGATGACACAAAGTGAGGGATTTTTGATGGGAAACGCATTGAAATGAATCCAAACGTCTAAAAGTAATTCTAGGGTACTCACCAGCCTGTTTGTTGCTGGAAAAAACATCCCCAAGATGAACACACCCAGTATCGGCCCACTGACCACACCCATGACGGTAAATGAGCCCTGAATAGTGGAAACAAAAGCAGTTACCAAACACACCAACCAGACTTTATTACAGAGTTCAAATCTTATTCTGTAGTTGAGTCCGAAGCTTTGCTCATCAGCCCAAAATGAATATGCTTTCCTTCATCAATTCTTGCTCTCACTATTATGACTGGCTTACTGTGTTCCATTTAGAGCACCTTTAAAGCTTAATTTCTACAAAGCACTGGAGATTGCACAACTGATTAAATGTTATGTAGTATAGTAATGTTTATATATAATACCTGAAGTACTCCCCAGTCCAGGAAGGAGGAAAGAGCAGCTACAGTGATACAACTAATTCCATACAGGAACGCTGAGAGAAAGAGAGAAAATAATGACCTGTGAAAATGTCTCCTTTTACATTTGACTTGGTTTCAAAATGAACGGGAACTGGCATCATTTACTCATGAGTCAATCCGAAACTGATAAAATACGATCTGTGCTCTGAAGTTGGCGGAAATCAAGTGGCAGTTCTGTGTTCAATATCATGATTGTCGTCAGGGTTTAAAATGAAAAGTGGTTTTAAGAGTTCACGCTGGAGTAAAAACCACTCAGTTCAGGGGACCTTTACATGAGAATCAACCTACACAGTCCCTTGGAAATAAGGATCAGTTTCCTCTGGGTCATGTGGAGCAGACGGGGTTGCAGCAGATCCTCCATCGTTACTGCAGCCATTGCATTGATACTTGTAGAGGCCGTGCTGTAATAAAGAAAGACCAGTAACTCCACCTCAACTGACTCACTGGTCAGGTTTACACACGGTTAATATTCTGTCACTGTCAAAAAGGAAGATAGATGTGCGTCATTACGGTTTGTTGCACCCCCAAACTACACAAAGTGTTACTTGAAATATATAAGAAAGTTTATTTTTGTCAGGAAATGTACTTTATTATTATTCAGTACCAAATATAGAGCTAGTCAGACAACAGTGTGCAAGGGCATCTGCCTTATGATAGCACGACTAGAGGCTGGAAGTAATGTACAATTTCAAAACTCTGCATATTGCGATTGATGGAATTAGTTTTTCTGTAAAGACAGAAAAACATTCTCATGTTGTTTATTTAAGTACCAATCCCACAATGTAAAAATATTCAATAATAGTTAAAGTATCAGCAGAAAAACTGTCTCAAAGTATCAAAAGTAAATATATATCAAAACAAATATAGTAACCTCAAAATTGTACTTCAGAAGATATAAATATCTTAGTGCCTATTTTTTTTTCCATTTCCATTTTGGTTCCCTGTAATGTAAGTGGGAAACTAAGTCTAATTTAAAAGCCAAGATTGAAATACCTGAGAGTCCCACTGTAGGCACAGGCGAGGAAAAGACCCGGAAAGCCAGGGTGATTTTCAAATATTTCCAAAACGAAGTACGGCATGTACTTCACCAGACGAGAGAGAGGGAGAGAGTGGAAAAGTTCATATTTGTGTTGGACAATTACAAACTATTTCCAGTTGCTCTTCATTGGATAAAACAAAATCATTGTTTGCATTGTAAAGAAATCATTTTTCTCTGCCTTGACTCAACAGAGAGTAAAAGATAACCCTATTCATGATTTTCCTTTTGATCTCAGTCACATAGGATAGACTGCAATCTGGTTAAAAGATTATCTGAATCTGTAGTAAATAATAACAGTCAAAACCCTTCACAGAATCATGCTCTGGATGTGGATGATTATGAATATTTATTCTGCAGTGTCTTGAGTACCAGGTCAGGGGCAGAAATCTTCCCGGACTTCAGCGGATCACAGCTGATGTAATAAGCAAACATGATGATTCCGCAGATTGCTGCACTGCCCACAATCAGACACAGGCCCACTTGGTTCACAAACAGTGCCCTGGAAAATAAAAAACACAAACTTAACTCTGATGTTCGTCTTCATGGATGTACACCACCCCATCATCAGTCTCACTTTTTCACGTTTCCTGCTCTACCTCTCACATATATACTGAGACATATATCGCCTCTCATTATTAGTTCCACTTTCCCTCGCCCCTAAGCCACTAATCCTCAGTTTCAAGGCCACTTGGAGAGCAGAGGGGGAGTTGGCAGGAGAGGACAGGGGTTTTTAAAAGCAGTGCACGATGGATCATTGGTGGGTTATCTGTGCAGCGCCTTGTTGTGTGCTACTTCATAATAAATCTGGTCAACTTTTTTTCTGACGGCGGTTCAGGAGACTTGGATGTGTTGCGCTGAAACACTTACTGAAGCTTGATCGAAGAGATTAGGCACAAGCATTAGACGTGAGAACACTGTGTAGTGCCAGACCAATTCTGAAGGCAGCTTCCAGACCCACGAGACCTACTAAGTAACCAAAGAAGGTTTCTTGTCAGGATGTTTCATGTAAGGATTCTATTGATCTAATATGAGACTTTCTGCCTCTAGGAGTCTGAGTACATCATATCTTTTGGCCTTGGTTTGCCTGGAGACAAAGGTAGTTCTCTTGTTTTGACTTAATAATATACAAAATCACTACTAACATTACTATAATGTTAAAGAGGTCATTTGAAGCTTTTTGGCTTTCCTTTATTGTGTTATGTGTGAGAAAAACCATTCTCCCAGGTCATTCTGTCCTCATACAATAGAAGATCATATGTATCCTGTACAGACATTAGAGTCTGGATAAGGATAGTGAAAATTGCTCTATGAGCTTATATCTCATGGTCTCTGCAACCTAGATAGTCAAAGCTATTGTAGATATGTCTACAGAACAGATGTCTAACTGACCAAGCCAAGGCTCAAGTGTTTGCGCAAAAAACTCGTTAAGTGTCACAGTCCAACCGTGGCAGCCTGGTGGCCTTGTCCTGTTTCTGTGTTTTTTTCCCATCTACCTTCTCACCCTCCTTTGTTCCCTCACCTGTTCCTTTCCCAGTGTGTGTGTCCGTGGGTGTGGTAGCAGCAGCAGCAGCAGTTAAGTGGCACACCTGATCCCCATCAGCCCATCAACCTCCGCCTATATATACACGCTGGCCTTTTCACTGCTTTGGTGCCAGATTATTCCATCCTGAGCGGTGAGCATGTTGTGCCTCTAATATTAAGTTCATGTGCTTTTGTACTTATGCTCCTGAGTCTCACTTCGCCCTGCAGAAACCTTCAGCGCCTCTTCGCACTGTTCCTGCTCGACTGCTCCTCAGAGTTTCTCCTCGTCAGCTCTGATCTACACCGCCTGCCTGCATGCCTGCCATCCCACCTGCCTGCCCATCTACCTGCCAGCCTGGTGTTCTCACTCACTCATTGCAAAAGGAATATTTGCTTGCTGAAACGTACTGTCTCCAATCTCTGCATTTGGGACAGAACATCTGATTGTAACAATAAGGAGGCCTTCAATCTATCAGTGTTAGCAGACTAAGTGTCTTTGGCTATTGGGGAGAGATGCTGCATCACCCCCCCCCCCCCCCCCCCCCCCTTGCTATGTTGTTAAACAGATAACCATGTATGGGAGTAATGCTTCCTGAAGCTGGAGATATAATTTGGGCATGTGGGAGGATTTCATGGCAACACTCTGTGCAGACAGACGTGCTGTTATTTTGCTGTCGCAATTTCTGTGAATGTATAAGGTCGACGAAGTGAAAAAGTCCATACCAAAGGGAGTTAAGGGTGCGCTCACACTTGGCATGAAGCAAATTCTGTGGAAAACACTGTTATTAAATGGTCTTTTGCATTTCTATAGTGCTTTTACAGCCCACTGATCACGCAACGCGCTCTACAACACTTTCACCCATTCAACCCACTTCAACCCACGTTTTCCCATTCACACACACACATTCATACACTGCTCATCAGGAGCAGTTGTGGGTTCAGTATCTTGCTCAAGGACACTTCGACATGCAGCTAGGGGGAAGCCAAGGATTCAAATCAGTGACCTTGTGATTACTGGATGACCCGGGGCCATGTCCACACGTACCAAAACAATCTTTTTTTCCCGTCTTCCTCGACATCGTTTCAATTATATTTGCGTCCAAACTGATCCACTGTAAACGACTCAACACACTGTAGTTCATATTCCAGTCCTATAAATGGTGCTTGAAATTCTCCAAAAACAGAGAAGAAGAGATGGAGCATGCGCATAAAGCTTGCGCACTGTATACAAACAGACAGCAGAAGGAGAATCCAAAAAGAAGAGGAAGACAAAAATGACTAGTGCAAGGAAACCAGAATCGTTTGAGTGGACTGATAATGACTCACGCTTGACTACAAGGCAAGTAAATTGCAAGAAAGCGCTATTAAATTCACCCATGCAGATTAGTATCATCATATTTTTCGGTGATATTCCAAAATCCAATGGAAAAATCCCATGGGCTTTTTGACAAGGAAAACCAGGGCAAGGCTAACTTCCAGGTTAGCTTACAAAAATATGTCATTCCATGCCCTACACCACTCCAAGATAATACAATGCCCATCTCTAACTCTCCTGCTGTTGGCTGTACAGCCACGTTTCCTTGCCCCTCAATTAACCCACTGCCACTCTTTTCTTTCAGCTGAGCCTCATCTTCTCATCTGCATCCCATTCCCTCATAAATAACCCATACCGGTCCACTTCCAGGGGTGTAGCACAAAATTCTATACCCTGTTGTATGCAGTCTCTATGGACACCTACCCAAATCCACAGCTATTTATTCTAGTATCTTTGTGTGTGTGTGTGTGTGTGTGTGTGTGTGTGTGTGTGTGTGTGTGTGTGTGTGTGTGTGTGTGTTCTCTAGTCCAACACCACTGAGACTTTATACAATGTCTGATGCTATAAATGAATACAACCATTGTTTCAACAACCAAAAAAGAAACTATTATAGTTATCTTTGTGACTGAAATTCCTCTGAATCTGAAGCAGGCCAAGGTAAACAGGCAGTAAATTTATTTATTTATTTTTTTGAACTCTCCGGGAAGTCTAAAATAGCGCCAACCTAAAACAAACAAGATGGTGATATGCTAACTCGTGTCAATAATGAAACCCTATTCTTTAACTTGCCTATTAAAGATTCCACCTTCTGTCCAGACACAATCGTTTGAAAAAGAACACCTTTGTAATTATCATTTGATGTCGCTCTCTCACTGTCAACATTGTTCTTCAACAATGCTCTTGTGCATATAATGCTACCTGCCAGACCAGAAGAGGGAACTTTTTACTGTTTGCAGAGTCAACTTTCTATGACCAAGCAAATTAACTTGACATCCAACTTGACAAGCGTTTCCAAAGACATCAGCACCTAAAGGCACACTCCGCAACTGTTAGCTAAAAATGTTAACATGTTTGTCATCTTGCTTTTGATTTGCTATTTTTGCTATTTACATTTGGTATTAGACAAATTATATACACCAAGTTTCGTCAGACTGTACAAACTCTGCAGGGAAAACTGGTTTTGGCGCCGAGGCAGATGTGCAGGCCTCAGCTCAGCCCTGGATGATTGGCATATACTGTAAAAACATATATTTTTAAATATTACGTTTCTTTTTAAAAAAAACGCTTAATGTCAGATCAGTCATTTACTATTGAAAGAGAGGGTCAGTTGTGTTATTTCCAAAGCTCATTGAGGACACAATGGCAACCTGTATTTTCACTTCTGTATGTCTTATTTGTGATATAAAGGTCATATATTAACACTTTTTAAGGTTTTGCAACAAAAAAATATGTGTCCCTGTTGTGTATAGAGATCCTCAAAATGAGGAAAAAAAAACTCCTCTCACATGTCCTCAAGCTAGATTACCCTAGTTAAGCAAAACTACCTTCTAGTTTTCAGTGTTTTTTCCTTGCAAACATTGGCTCAGCGCACACAGTGTGTTCAGAGATGTGAGCAAAGCACACACATTTCTTTGTTGTTGGCTGCAGCAACCAGCACATAATTCTTCATGCACTCCTACTATCTGAAGATACCATGAGGAACTAGTAGATTAAGTTTATTTTTTTATAAAAATGTGACAGAAATGTTCCCATAACATTGTGGTCTGAACTGAATGTTAAAACTCATTTGAAGGCAACCAAATGTGACAGTCATAGGTTGGATGCTCGCGACTGTTTTTGTGTTTTTTCCTGTCCTTAACGACTCTGTGCAGACACACCCGCACAGAGTTTAGCAGCCTACATCTCCCCTCCAGTTAGTTAGAACTGAGAACCTTCATCAACACTTCTCAGTGTTAATTACGTTTACAGAAACAATTACCTTTTTCTTGACTATGATGAGACAATGACAAGCGAACAATAAATCTAAATAGTAACGACAGGATTTTATAGAATGTATGTTTTGTTATTGCTGATGAGACGAGAAAGGACTAAAATGTTAGTGTTGGGTTATGAGACATGAGGCGTTGCTGTCCCAAATCGATAGCACCGCCCTGTGACAAAAATATAGTGGTATTTTTGTGTGCATAGAGGAATAACATCTATGGACACACTATGTATTATTCGGCAAAAAGTACAACACGATGCAGTAGAGGGAGACTGAGAGACGCCATGTGGCCCCAAACCAAGTTAAATAATAGCCTACAGACAAGCTGAAGTGACAGCTTAAGGTGTTCTACCCTGCCACGGTGAGTTTGCTAGTCCTTATGTCAGCCAATTTACATATTTGTAAAGTGAGTGAGGCGCCATTTTGCAGGCAATTGGTGTTGGCTCAGCCCAGCTGGAAGCAAGCCTTCCTCGTGGGATCAGTTTTCAGTTTGCTGTAAGAAAATAATAATTCAATAACATTAGCTGGGTTACTGTGTTTGCTAATGTCAGTTCCCTAAGACTCGAGGCTTGTGAGTGAAGCATGCCTGGCTTCACAGATAACATTGTATCTTGTCTGAACAGAGGTGCTGCAGAAATGCACAATAGGAGAAAAATGAATGTGTTTTTTTTTTTTTTTACCGGGAAACATAGACACCTGTTCTAGTAGACCTCCCCCGAAAATAAAAATATGAACCTGAAAATGAGCAGCATACTAAATTCAGTTCATGGAAGCTTTTGAACAGTGCTCACCACTGGGCCTGTCTTTCTGTCCTGCAGGAGATGTAGCGCTGGACTTGAGCTTGGTTTACGCCGTACATGGACAGCCATACCATTGCACCCCCGACAGTCAGGCTCCAGAAGGTATAGCGCTGCCGCGGGTCAACAGCAAAACTATTGGAAAACATTTTACAATAAAACAACATAATTAGTAGAGGACATTTCTAGTGACATTGTTTCGTTGCCAACGATTTCAAATCATATTTCTTAACACCATGACTGTTTATCAGCTTTTTCCAGAACATCTCACTGATGCAATGGCTATCTTTGAAGAGGGCAACAATGAAGACCCATACGGAGGTCCTGAGATGGCCACTGAAAAAGCCCATCCACCCAAGGAGTGAGATGCAGCTGAAATCTCAAGCAAACCTCAAATTGCTTTTGTCTTCTATAGAGAGAGCATCTTACTGTTCGCTCATAGTCATGTGTCGTGAAATGGAAAACAAAACAAACAGTTCTTTTACTTGTTAAAATTAATCCGCGATCCATTGTTGGCGATCTCCAGTACCCTTGCAGGACCACCAACCAGAACTGTGCCATGGACAGAAATGGCCACAAAGCCTGAAAACATGACGATGATCTGGAACACATCAGTCCAGATCACGGCTTTCACACCACCCTGTTGGACATAATGGGAGCGACAGTCAGGAGAACAGGACCACAACATGAGAGCTTTACAAAAAACTGAAGAAGGGCAGAGTGTCCTTATCGCTTATGCTGTTCTGCTAAAGTGTCTATGGCTGGCATGGGTGTTATAGTACATTACGCTGGATTTGGATAACTAAAAATATGGTTCCTCCGGGAGAAACACAGCGCAGTTCTTTCCAGCTGACAATATATCTGTAATGTTATAAAACACAGTCACTCAAATTCAGATGATATGGCATAATTTCTAAAAATTCTATTCTCCAATATCAATCCTCATAGTTTTGAAGTTGTTTGTATGTATGAAAAGAATTGAAGAAGGCAAATTAAAGTGGGCAGGCTTGTTGTACTGTCTTTTGAAAGTTCAACAATTCTGTGGCATCACACTCGCAACCAACTCCAGCAAACTACCCTAAACACACGCAGTAACATCACTGTCCTTAGTCCTTAGTTAGGTCAAGCAAACATGAACTGCTATATCTTGCTGCAACACTGGTTGAAGGTCTAACAATCCAGCTGTGATAAAATCATCAAGGTCGAGGATTATATATTTTGAACTGACAGGACTCCTGCCAGATAGTTGCACAATACTCATATACATTTCTGAATGCACATTAGTGTTTGAATAGAAACCTCTTGTTGTAAGAGTGCCAAGGCAAAGAGCTGTGCTGGTTTGATGACATGAAAAAAAAAAAGATCTTACCAGTGTGGTGTACACCGTGCAAATAATCCCCGTAGAAAACAGAGACACCCACATGTTGAGCCCAGTAGCTGAAATTAAAAAGAGAAATGGGGTTTCAATACAGAATATCCCTTGTAATTTAACATTTATTTTTGAACTACAGAAAATGACTTGTCATTGACAGCATTCACCACATTCTGAGTGGCTTTTACTTTTAAAATGTGTGATGTTGAAGCCCTTCTTTGAAAACAAAGTATAAAGCTTTGTCTGACCTGCAGGCATTCCATATTTAGTTATTTAAAACACTATTTTTTCCTCACACAGGAAGACTGAGGCTTAACTTTGCTTTGGTGTGGCTGTGTGCTGAGCAAATATGTAGTGTTTCGTGTGGAATTAAACATATTGGTAACATCAGGAAGGAAGAGAAAACCTAAACTGTAATAATCAGCAATGGTTTATTACACTTTATTACATTGTTACATTTTCATTTAAGGTATTTAGCAGATGCTTTTGTTGAAAGCCACTCACAGTAATTCATTCATTCATACACGGACAGTGGCGGCTGCCATGCAAGGTGCTGACCAGCACATCACAAGCAGTTTGGGGTTCAGTATCTTGCCCAAGGACACTTCGACATGCAGACCAGGGGAATCAAACCAGCAGAAGTTAATAAGCTGGATTTCACTATTCCTTGTATTCATGATGAGGGTCATGATGGGTCTTTTGTGCCGACACAATTATAATATTTGAAAATGTGTTATTATTACTCGCAGGCTGCAGAGCTTGTCAGACAAACAACAGTTTTGCTGGCGTCACAATTCTAGCGATGCGTCTCCGTGTGATCCAACATATAATGTGGTAATACTGAACTCGTGATTTACTGTCAGCCAATATCACATTGTTTCGCCAACTGAATCTCATCCAGCACCTGCAGGTGTTGTTCTTCTGTAAATCCATACTGAGTGTAACATTTTTACACCTGTGCCGGTGGTTAAACTATTTAAAGGTGACACTGAGGAAACAACTAGGTGTGTTTATTGGGTTTCTCATAATCTGATAACAGCTTTTATCTGAAAGCATTTCACATTAGGCTGTTTACATGACCACTTGAATAATCTCCACTAATCAGATAATGATCAGGTTTATTAGTGTGCAAGTAAACATAGTCACTGTTTTTCTCATATAACCTAAAACATAACTTCTGCAGTTTCCTGACAAACTGTACATTTTCAAAGTTGACATTCAATGAAAAAGTCAAGAAACCGTATGTGCCAAGCAACTTTTATTAGTCTACTTTATTTGGTAATTTTGAAGAATCAGTTTTTGAGACTCAGCTGTTCACGGTGTATATGGTCTTAAGGACTCTGAAGATTCCTCGAGAAAAAGTTAGTTGTGCTTCACATAAAAAACGTTTTGCAAAGGATAAGCTAACATGCTTAATTTGGGATTTTTATCAAATATTAATTCTCAGGTTTTTGAAAAACTTCATCACACTGTACATTACAATGGGGTTTCAATATCACTTTGGCACTTTTGTATAATTATCTAAAGAGAATAAATACATCTGTAGCTCACATTTCTCCAAGTTTCATGTTAAACATCCTTTTCACTCTTTCGTTAATTATTCTTTCACCTTGGACATATGAGTGATTGATAACATCTCAAGACAGATGGGTTTCAGGAAGTGCTCTCCTACCTTGGCTGAGGATCAAGGCAGGTGCATAGATGACGATCCCTGTGTACAGCAGCTGAGAAAGAGGAAACAATAGTGACAATCACTGGGCTAAGACGTCATGATCAGTCTGTGGGCATTACAAGAATGCCTGACTGAAGATGACCTAGCAAAATGAGTCCAAACCAAACCACACATTTGCATGAAGTTACAGTAAAAGCACTGAATACAACTGCGTCTTTAACGCTGAAGAGTATCGGCGAACACAGTGATGTCTTTCTTACCGTCGCAACAAGAAACTGGATACTCCCCAGCAGCTGCATCCCTCGGCCAAATCTCATCTTCAGGTACTGTGACAGGCAGACGGCTGGAGTTATAACACAGCGGAGTATCTCTGCACGCATCGCTCATCCTTCCTCACCTCTCATATTCATCGTTTCAGTGACCCACAGGTGCCTTTCATCATCGTGTCAGAGAAATCCCGACCCTTTTTGTGCACTGTGTTCGGTGAGAAATACTTACTGCTCCATCGTTTTGTGTTTCATATCAAACCCCTCTCAAAAGTCCATCAAAAGCTAATAGAGTGTTCTTGTTCCTATTATGATTCTTTGAGAATACACAATAAAAGGTACCACTCTAATTTAACAGCAGATTACTGGATAATAATTGCAGGAAATTCCCAGTTCTATACTGTAATTATTCAGAGTAGTATAGATGGGAATCACGGTAATATACTGTGTTTTTTTCATGATCATGATGTGGATTGTTATTTCGATAAGCATCTGGAGTTATTGTAAATGTTAATGGTAAATGTTACAGTAAATTTGTAACTTGTTACAGTAAATTCACAGTTTTAATACAGCAATGTACTGTGTTTTCACATTATCACGGCCATATTGTTTGTTAGCCTGTTAGCCTGGGAGCCTTTGTAGACCACGTGTAGGCCTGGTAACAATTCAAATTTACAGCAGCTTTCTGTGTTATTCCAAATAGTCACCCACCATGCATTGCAAAAGCATAAAAACAGTACTTCACCATTATAATTTACAGTGAAAACCTGCTGTTTTTGAACAGATTTTATCATTTCTTAACAATAAAATTCAAATCTTTAGATCTTTTTCAGACAGATTACATGAAAACATATTAAACTAACTGGAAGCCTACTCTGACCTGATTGGTGCTGGTGATGCCCAGTCGATAGAAAACTGGCAGGAATAGAAAAGCTGTCAGCATGGAGTTGATGCTCTGTCCGATGCACATGTAGAGGAATTTAAAGCCATAGCGAAAAGCCTCTGAGGGAACACCCAGGACTTGGATGGCTGACATAAAACTGGCACAGAGCGACATGCCAACAGGTACTGCCGGCATGCTCCGACCCCCGGTGAAGAAGTCCTCCGCCCTGGCCTCGTTCGGGCTCTTCTTCAGGGCCTGGAAGAGTCCGATAGCCATGGAGACAAACAACATGGCAGCAAAGACTGCATAGTCAGCCCAGACGAACGACTGCTGTTCCATGATTTCACTTTGATGCTCTCGAGCTTGTGGTTTGGTAGATCTGTTGGAGGGAATGCGAGTCCCTTAGCATAAACAAAAAAACTTCAGTTTACATTCACTTTTTCTCACCAAAAAAATGTGCTATTTTAACATCTTTTTAACATGTTGTCAACCATGATAAGATTTAGGCATGACAGGTTGTATAATAGGACGTCCGCAGACGCAGATAGATAGACGTCATGTGATTGCACTGATGGCTGCAACAGTGAGAGATCCTAATTTTGTTAATGTGATGTTTTTTGTTTTTGTTTTTAATCTCGTGGATGTGTTTGTGGTGACATTTTCCTGGCGAGACCAGATGTCAAATGCATTTTCCTTCCAATCTGATCACTGCCAAAAAACGGCTGATCACTGGAATGGCGGGTGGGAAGAATGTTTGTCACGCCGCTAACACAATAAAACAAAACTCACATGTGAAAACAACGCTCAAAAACTCCGCAGAGAACCTTTGGACGAGCTATCCCTCACATGTTTACATTTCAAATGTAGTTCATTTTTAAACCCTCTTCCCATTTCTTCCTCCTCTCATCGTCATTTCATGGCCTCACTGTTATGCTTCCGGGCTCATCACTGACTCAAAACTCAACAAGTGGAATAAAACTCTAGTAGGGAAAGCATATCTTGTTTTAAAAATACAAACTGGACCTGCTCATGAAAACATTGCTCTTTGGTGCCTCTAGCGGTCACAAACTTCTCACTTTCAGCTGCTTCTGAGAAATATACTTGTAAGCAGGAATGATACACTGGGAATGAGACTAAAACAATCGAACGGTTGATATAAAAACTTAATATAAAGAGAATATTTTTCATTATTCATAATTTAGAATAATAATTAAAAAAAAACATAGCAGGTCCTCTTGATGAAAACATTTCCCACTTCTCATCAGTTCTGTATTTTAATTAATGGTAATTTAATCAAACTTTCAATGCATGTCAAATCCCCTGACTTTGACATGCAGGTCAGGGTTTGTGTCTTCAACCAACAATCAAAGCAAATCAGTTATTTCTATTGACCCACCATTCCCCAGTGTTTCCGACAATCATCCCTCTATTACCCAAGTGTTGCTCGTGCAATCCTTACAGTTCCACCACAGCTACCAAGATGACAGTCTTTCACTAAACTCGCTGCAGGTGTAAGGTCAACTAACCGCAGCTGAACCTGACCGGAGAGACGCTCAAATGGGCTGTTGACAAATGCTGCATCTGTCCTTATGAAGAAAGAAGCAATGGACTAATTATAAAAGCAAAATAATAAAGTAATTAAATTACAATATGGGATCGAGTACTTTCAAAAGACATCGAAGTAAATCTGAATCTTGATTAAATCAATTATAAAATTACTATTTATGAATATTTTTACCTGACTGGAAATTGTCCCGATTTATTTCCCTTGAATGAATAAAGGATTGGAGAACGTGCGATCGTGCTTCACAAATTAGAGCAAAATGTTTCCGTTTAATTGTACAGGAGCCTGTATGAGTCTTCGGTGGTCCTATAACACACAATTCTTTGATTAAGGAGGTGAATAATCTATAAAGTGTGAATAAAGTCTCTTAGTGCGTCTGATTCAGTTAGTAGGACCGCGAGCTGCAGCTGAAATGTGCTCATTACGCAGCAGGTTGAGGCACTTTTTTTTTTTTAACCTCCTGCAAAAATAACTCTGCATTTTTTTTTTAATTCTCGTAGTCATAACTGAATAAAATGCCCAAAGACTCACCGCTGGTAGGCTACTCCATGAAGTCCAGTTGCTTCCGCGGGGTGCCGCAGGAATGTGCTGACGGCCCTTTAAATCCTCAGCAGCTGCTTCGCTTCCATTGGCGTGCACGCGCACTTAAGGCGTGCGCACGCCGCGAAAGTTCCCGTGGAGGTTCCTCCGCTCAGGTGTGTGTGTGTGTGTGTGTGTGTGTGTGGTGAAAAGGGTCATTGTGTGTGGTGAGTGGTGAAAGGGTCATTAAGTCACAAGGATGGTCAAGTGGCTGCAGAGGAACTGAAACCTGGAAACCTGTGTGTGTGTGTGTGTGTGTGTCTGTGTGTGTGTTTTCCTCATTTGTGTTTCCTGTGTTTTCTTATCTTATATTATTTAAACTAACCATACTTAAGCCTAAATACTTTGTGTGACCAGTCTGTGTAGACAGCACTAAAAAAGGTGTCACATCTTCAAATATTTATCTTGCACTCTGTTTAACAGGGGGGTTGTGTGTGGGAATATTTCACTATAAGGAAAAGTAAAGGCCTGTAAAATGACCTGCCCGAAAACACTCGGGTTGATAACTCCCCTTAGAAAATGAGAAGGTTTTCCTTGTGCATTGAGGTGCCGGTTTGTGCTAAACTAAGTGGCTGCTGGCTGCGGCCTCAGAGGACAGGTATGGGAGTGATATCTATCCTCTCATCTCTCTCCACTATGAAGTAAATCAGGGTGTACCCCAAAAGTGTTGAACTATTCGGTTTTGTATCGGTGGCACAAACAGGAAGAAAAGCACAAGTGCAGGTGAGAGACGGCAGGAGAGGAGGTCGGGCTTGTGTGACTTGTCACACTCGTCATGATGTGACACAGCTGGCAGACAGCCAGTGGAGTGATTTTTGTACAGACTCCATGTGCACTCTGTGAACCAAGCATTATAAAAGAACCACGATGACTGGTTCTTCGTCCTGGCAGAGATATATCTTGGCACCCTGTGAAACGACACAGACGCAACAAGAGCTTGTTCACACCCTTGATGGCAAGTCACTTGGCAGCAAAAGGAGTTAGACGACATTAGATAGATTCAATCATAAAGCAAACATAATGCAGAATCCATAAGTCTGTCAAAGCATTTCTCGAGAACTACGGGTTAAAAAATCGCACAGTTTGCAAGCCATTTTAGGTGCTGGCTAACCAAATCAAAGAAATCACTTTAGGTTGCTCAAAATCCTCAAGGAGGATTCTGCTTCTTGTTTTTAAGAAGATTAAATAAATGATTTTGATTGTGATAATTTGATAAATTTAGATTTTGTTGTCCTGGATGGGGCAAAGCTGCTGTTATCTTTGCTCTTTATGCTCAAACCTTGGAGAAGTTGAGTGCATTGTAAGGACGGGTCAAGTAACAAATTCTCCATCGTCCCACTTCCTTGTAGAGACTGATCTCTCCTCTCAGGTGATGTCTGACCACAACAAACCGCACCAAACAATTACAGTCAACACCTCGAGGGCCTTCTTTACTTCTCGCAAATGCACAAAAATCCCTCAAATGGATCGCACGCATTCTAAAGAGTGATTCTTACTTGAGATCATGCTGGTGCTGTTGACTGATTGACCTGAGGGAGGTGCTAGAAAGAGGTTTACAGGGTTCACAACACTCAAGGCAGCAACCATATAAACATGCTCAGGAGTTTTAAGGTAATTGGCTCAACAGAACTGGATATTCACGCACAAGAAGAAGTGTTGACCTCTCAGATTATTTCCCTAAATGTTTCTGAGAAATGCACAGACACACTAACAGACAGACAATATGTGGCAATAAGATATGGGACATGAAGTTTGTTTTTAATCTCTCGAATGCCACTTTCAGCATGGCTCTAGGAAGGCAGGAGTAAATGGATAGATTACACAGACTGTATATTTTGGGGCCCCCACTATATACATATTTGTATATGTGATAAAACATTGATAGAACATTTTCACGGCAGATACTTTGACTTGTTAAAGCAAGAAAAGCGCAGGTCACCAATAAAAAATGACGATGGCTTTATTCTATTTAGTGACACAGTAGACCAAAGCTCACCTGAACAGAATGCAACCGTCATTAATGTTAGAAATTCTGCCTGTGCTTTTCCTGATTTGTGAAGTCAAAGTGTCTGCTGTGAAATATATTTATTTATAGGAAACATATAGCTCTATATGATACATTTCATTTACATGCATTTTACATTTCATTTTAATATGTGTCCATACTCATCAGATTTAGATATTTAAATGAAACATTTACATTTACAGATGATTTTTCTGACTTCTGAATGGGTGAAACCAATAAAAAGCTTCTTCCTGCACATGGATGCTAAAGTTGTGTATGTTTAGAAAAAATATTACATACATAAATACTGGAATAAAGTTCAGCTATTTAGAATATTTAGAAATATATATTCAACATTAACAATGAAGGTAGCTGATGTTATTTTCCCCCCGTGATTGGCCCTCTAATGGCAGGGAGGCCCCAGGTATGTGTCTAGATGCCTATACCTGGATCCAGCCCTGACCTGGTTTGTCTGTCATCAAAAAAAGGCTAAAATAGATCAGCCTCAGCTGTACGTTTTGTTAATAGCGCTAGTTAGCTCATGTTAGCATGATTAAAAATAAGACAAAGATTTTAGTTGGGTTGCATCAATAAGGATTATCTAAAAAAATTTAAAACAATTAAATCAGGTTATAACTGTAAATTCTGTTAGACTAGACTTTGAAAACTAGCTTAAAATAAAAATAAATCAACCTCTTTAATCCAATATAAACTCTGAGCCTACACTAAAGGAGGTTTAAATCATTTAAGTCATGTTGTTTTATCACTTGATCATCAATGATACAAATCTCTGCAGGAAGATGAGTCATTGGCCGGATTTTAGCAAAACACAAAACACACTGAATCATATTGAGCACACAGAGAAGTAGTAGTTTGAAAACTTTTAATGTCTGATACTCAAATGAAGGACCGTTTATGTGTCACTTGTTTACCAAATTATTATATATATTATTATATATTATATTATTAAGTGTAGGCTACTTCAAAAATATACAAACATGGAAACACAGGGAGGTTACTGAGAGGAAAAAGGTAAAAAAAAACAAAACAAAAACAAAACATGCCATGACAGGGATGGGAGGGAAAAAAAAGAGTAACAGTAATGAAAGGAAAATGTAATCCAAATATTAAATAATGTTTGCATTTCAGGTGGTTCTCTCTCAGCTTAACAGGAAACTGCTGTAGCCCACACTGTTGAACAAGGAAACCACAGCTATCAGCTGGTTCTCTTTTCCTGTAATGTCAGATGAGTTTCTGCGCAGGACTGAATTGTCTTTAAGTAGAGGAAGTAGTTCAGTGTGGCTCCGCCTGTTGCCTTACATGTTTAATATGGTATAAACCTCTTTCTCTATACTTAAGTTTTGCTGTTTTGTCCTGTTTTATGTAGTTTTTTCCCACTTGCTTCCCCTCCAATAATAAGACCTAAAATACTGTAGGACAGCACCTGGACATTGAAGAGGTGTGCATGTTTTACACACTGACGTCTCCCACTGAGAAGCCAGTAAAGATTTTATTCTCAATCAGTCAGTTTTTCTAAATGAAAGGACCGTCACTGTAGCCCACCGAAGCTGGGATGTTATATACAACCCACAATATAAAAGTATTGAATTAATGTAGAGAAACACTGTTTTGTTTGTTTGTTTGTTTATGGGTTTTTATGGTTCATATTCTGTATTCCTAGTATGTGGTGTTAAAATGTAAAGGTTTCCGAGGAGGGGGGCAAAAAGTTCTTGGCCGATACAATGTTTCTTTACCTGGCAAAAAAAAAATGAACTGAACTTCTGCTACATTATCTTTGAAACTGCACACATCATTCAAATTATGAAACAACTCAAGTCATATTTTGTGATGAGGCTCCTCATTCAATCAGCTGTGTGTGTGAACTCTGGCACAATGTGTACCGCTTTCAGAACGCAATAGTTATGAACGGTGAGGGGGTCCACATGTCACTGTGTCAGTTCAGTCAGAGATGACAAGGAACTGTCGATGGTGTTGCATATGCTTGTCTAAATCAGGAAATCCTACTTGACTTCCTGTCAACACACACACACAGACACACACCACACGCAGCGTAAACGCACAGTTCTGGTTTACAGGAACAACTGATCGGGTTGAGGACATCTGCCGTATAAATGTAAAGGTAACGCGATTTCGAAGACACCCACAATAAAATGTGGACGTGTTTTAACTTCTTCTGTTGTTTATTTTCAATGTCTATTCAGTTTCAAAGAGCCATGACAGGGGCTCGATGTTCACCAACTCTTTTACAAATTGTTCGCTGTACATTGGGATGGATTGTAGTGAGAATTGTAATTTACATATTGTTTATATTAATGATCATCCACCAAGTGAAGGTAATCAGATCCATATTGTTATCAAAGTGAGCAAGAAATTGAAACAATGTTATGTGTTATTATTGCATGTATTTTGTATTTCATATACTTTGTTCTTGCTCTCGAACATGGTGAGCTGATTCGTCCGATATGACGGGAATCCCCACACATATACATTGGGCGTTTCATAACATAAGCCAGAGTTGTTGTGGGAGTTCTCTTCACATGTGATAACATATAAACTTAAGTATACAAATATTCAGTATTCTGTACTTAAACAACATTGACATTTACATCTAAATGTATAAATGTAAATGTAAATGAATCCTAAAAAAATTTAACATAGCTTTTCACAGTAACACTCTGAGTTTGAGCGTTATAAATGTGATGTGTGGGTTTTTTTTGTTTATTTTTTTTAGGCTTGCTGGTAAAGTCTTGGTGTGGAAAATTACTCTGAATCACTTGTTGGTTTCATGTCCTTATCTCAGTAACTGCAGATGTGGCTGTGAGAAAGATCCACAACAAAATGCCTAGATAATGAAAAATAAAATGAATCACTCAATGTGACGCTGCTGAAAACTGACTTCAAACTACGTCACCATGTCACACATTTGAATAATATATGCCCACTGGCTACTTTGGCTTAGAATAATTGATTTATCACAGCTGCTCTGTTGTTGTGGGTGGTGCTGGCTCAGGTGTGTGTGAGTTGACCAATCAGAAGAGACAGGGTATTTGGGACAGGGGTCCTTAAAGAGACTGGAGCTAAAACAGAGCGTTTCAGACAGAGGGGGAATACAGTGCTACAACACTGGATGTCATGAGAAAACTGACGTGTTTTTGAACACTAAAGCATGAAAACCTATTCTAATGGTCACCCAAAATAAAAATATGAACCCGACAGTGAGCTTTACTTATCCCCATGTAACCAAGTACATTTACTTAAGTGCTACTTATTCCTGTTATACGTCATACTTCTGCTTCATCACATACATATCACAAATCATACATTTACTTTTTATTCCACTATATTAATAGCTAAGTTTCTTTTACCTTTCAGATAAAAAAAAAAAAAGGTTCATCTTATAAAATATGCATTGTTACTTTTTAGCGAGGCCTTTTACTTGAGACAAAGATATCAACAACTTTAGGAAACGTATCAAGGAGGAAGGTTTATCTGTTTGCTTTTCCACACATTAGCAAACCAATTCTGAATCAAATAATCAGAAAGTAAGTCAATATAAACAGAGAATATTGTAACTAGCAAAAGTCTGCTGTGGCTACATTAGAAGCCAAAAGCGAACTTGTTACTGGTAGATATTTTTAGAAAGTAAAGTTTCACTATATCTGATTTGAAGCCAAAGGATGTCAAGCTACAGTGACATTAAAACAGTGGAGAGCTGCAAACCACACATGTTTATTGGAGAGCAAACACATAACTTAAATGACCAATGTAAAAAATACACACATATCAAAATAAAACTAAACATGAGTTGTATATAAATTCACCTTACATAGACAGTATTCAGTATCAGTCCCAATGTTCCCCCCATTACCTCCACTAAGGCTTTCATCTGTCTATAAAAAGTTCCCTCTGTAATCGTAGCACAGCATGCAATTTTCAGTGCAATACCTCAAACATAGTAGGTCATTTGTCAACATTGTTCAACAACTTAATTTGCATTTGAACGTGCTGACATGATGTCTACTTAATCCAGAGGAAGTAGCGATGGATCTCAGTGAAGAGGAGTCGGCCCCTCTGGTGATCAGAGACCGGGGAGGCAGCCAGAGGTCCAGCTCAAGCACTGGTCCCAGTTTACAAGTACACCTCTACTTCCTCCCGACCACAAAGGAGGCCACAACGATACATATTTTGTGTGGACAGATCTCTGCTGAAAATGTCTGCATCCAAGTAGGCAAAAAATGTGGTAAGATTTCACTGGTTGCTCGTGAGACTGACATAAGGCTGTGTAAAATAAACGGCACCCTATTATGTATATTTCAAAAATAAATGTAACAATTATCTGAATTTCTTAAATTTGCAAGTGTGGATGAATCTGTTAATCAAAGCAAGCAACTGGTCAGTCATGCTATGATGATATATTGTATGTGATCTCTTTTTCCAGGAATCTTACCAGTTTACCAAAGTCTTTTTGGTTTGGCGTCAGATGATCTGTCATTTTGGTATCCTCCATCACACATGTTCAACACAGAGGAAAACACAACAGTCCACTTTAGAGTCAGGTAGGTGAAAAAGAAAACAATAATTATCGTGCATTCACTCATTTGACTCAAGAAGTACATCACTTCATTATTTTGTGAAATGGGATGTAAAAGGGTAACCTGTTCATTAGAAAAAAAAGAAAAAAAAGTAAAGAGTGTATTTAGTATCATTTGAATGAAAAAGAGACTGATTGTCATCCTTTTGAAATCTCTTTGGAAAATCAAGTTTGTAGAGGAAGCGTTTAACAACCCCCCCCCCTCCAAAATGATCTTGTTGTTTCACTGACATCTTATAGGAAGGTGGCCAAAAGTGACTGACTTTACTTGCAAAGCTCACACAGAGCATATCGAAAAGTATAAATGCCTATTCTAAGAAGTTATCGTAGTCAAAAAGTGAATGTACATATTTCAAGAAGTTAACATTGTTCCTGGAAATAATGCTCTTCTGTGATGAATAATAGACCTCATTTTGGGTTTGCAGGTTTTTCTTTGGAAACTGGTTTGGACAAGGACCAAGAGCATCATACCGCTACAGTCTGACCCGAGGCAGAATCACTCCAGTGCTTGACTACAGTGTCATTGAGTATCTATTTGCTCAGGTAAAGTACACAATGTGTCAAGGGAGAAAAAGGTCTGATGTTCTCCTCATATTACTGAAGTATTGACTCATCCCACCCACATATCTCAAAATATTTGGTCCTTTAAGATGTAACCAGTGTCATTTTCTTTAATCTGATGTCAAACAGTAAAACACCAGAAATAGATTCATGGGCCACTTAGTAAGTGGTTTATAGTGTACTTAAATATTTATTAGCAATGCAATTATCTCTAGAATCACTATAATTATTAAGGATTATGTTGATCACTGATGTCTTTTGATTCATAGCTGCGAAGCGACTTTATTGCTAGTGAGGCAGGAGTGTCTCCACCTTTGAGTGCCCAAGAGGAATGCCTCGGCCTTGCAGTGTTGGACTTGTGGAGAATGGCTAAAGAGCGCCATCAGAGTGTAAAAGAGCTCTGCAAGACTGTCAGGTATTTACATTTGTATTTTGTTTTCTTTTGCCCAACCTGGACCTCACCAATTAAAGTTTAAACAACCAATACCTTTTTTTCCATCACAAACAGAATAACTATACACTTCCTACTCTTTCAGCTACAAATCGTGCCTTCCAAAGTCACATCGCCACGAGATCCAGAAACGAAACCGGCTGGATCGTTACCGAATCAGAAACACCCTCAAGTGTTTCTTAAAGAAGCTTGGCACCTGCTCAGTAGATGAGTGCAGCTTGAAGCTCAGGTACCTGATCGAACTGGCTGGCATCGAACCTTCCATGGGAAGCGAAACCTACCGAGTGAATGTGTCTTCCTCTCATTCGAAGTCAGCTTTCTCTCTTGTGCGGGTCACTGGAGGAACTGGAATTCAAACCAGTGGAAGTTGTCCTCCTGATGGTGTTCTGGTAAGAGCAACTCAAGTCTCAATCAGAAATTAGGTATAGTGGTGAGCTAGTTTTCCATTGTTACCTGTGTGCTCTTATTTCAATGAAAATCTGCATAGCCATGCATCTCTCTGCTTTGTTTTGTATTCTCATTACATAGAAAGTAAAGGATCTGATCATCTCAGCCCAGCTGACTGACGTAGGTCTGCTAGTTCATTCAGCAACAGACCATATTCAAAGTGGCCGTTTTCCTCTGGTGTTAAAATGCTAGGATAATGTTGTGCTGCTTTGCTCTGGGTTATAAACCATCTAAACATAGGTAATCTCACAAACATTTATCATTTTACCACGTCCAACACTAACACAACATATTTGATAATCCATTAGCTATTGTTAGCATTCAGCAGCTACCTAGCTAACACTACCGTTTGATTATATTGAGTGTGTTCCACTTCCATTCTCAAATGAATGTGCGTGAAGGCTGTGAAGCTAATAGGAGTCACTCTAGGCAATGTGTTTACTTCCACTGTCTCTGCTGCGTTGCATAGCTTCTGCGTTGCTGCTCTGGCAGTCTGGACCCTTCTGGAGCAAGTATGCAGGACTCCTATTTCTGCCGGATGCCTGAGCATGACGCAACAATTTAGCTCAGTTCAGCACAGACCAGACTGGAAGTCACACACAGAAACAACAACATAATGTATGGTTAATTTTGAAACGCACAACACTCTATGTTGATGCTAGCACAAAAATGTGTTTTATCTTTTGGGCTTCACACTTCATTTTGTTGTGTTTATAACACATACCTACAGTTGCGGTTGGGGTTGATGGATGACGGAGCTCATCTAGAGTAAGACGAGCAATTATTATTAGAATGACTTCATTTTTTAGTTTCCCTCTAGAATGTCGCTATCCATTGTCTTTTCAGTTGATGAAAAATCCTTAAGGAACACACGAAACACAGCAGTATACAGGTCTTAATAATTCATATCTAGGTCACTTTGTCTTTGTAAAACTTCCTGAACTCTTTATTTATGATGACTTTATTTGGACCTGCAGACCATATCCAAATTTAACAATCTAAGCACCAAGTGGTCATTCTCCCCACCCATGAATTCTTCCTTTTTCTGTTGCAGTGGCAGACATTCTGTGATTTCAAAGATATCATCGACGTCAGCATAAAAAGGGCTTGCCATGAGCAGGCTCCTCAAGACAGCAGGATGGTGACAATTACACGCAACGATGACAGATGCTTGGTAGGGGAGAGGTCTTATAATCAACACTTCCCCAATCATTGGTTTCTGCTGGTTGACAATGTTCCTGCTTTGATTTGATTCAACACATGCATGTTCATCTATCCTTGCTTTGCTCACAGGAGGCCAAGTTCCAGAGTCTCAAGGAGGCACTTTCATTTGTGTCGCTCGTTGACGGCTACTTCAGACTGACCACAGATTCAAGCCACTACTTCTGCCAAGACATTGCTCCTCCAAGTCTTTTGGAAGGGATCAAAAACCATTGTCACGGCCCAATCACGTGAGTCGGTTTGATTAAAACTGAATCCCAGTGACGCCATTCACATTTCAGCTGTTCTAGATGTTTCCTTCATATCTTGTTTGATCAGATCGGAGTTTGCCGTCAACAAGCTGAAAAGGTCAGGATTTAAAGGTGGCACGTTCCTTCTTCGGCAGAGTCCCAAAGACTATGACAACTTCTTCCTGACTGTTTGTGTTCAGGTAAAGATTCCTGTAATGGAATGGACTCTTTTCTTTGCAGAGTGATTTATTAATTATGTTTGCAGACATTTTTATGAACTTCATGGAGGGGATCACAGAAAGGGGTCCTATAACTGACAAGAATGTGACAAGCTAGTATAATTGCTGTAACGTATAGATTTAAAAGTTTGTGTAAATCACAAGAATCACTTGCAATCATAAAAGTTCAGTTCTATGCAGAAGATACAGTCATTTCTGTGAACGTTGTTTCTGAACAAAAACAAACTTGTGAGAGCAGTGTCTGCACACTCTTAATTTGTTCAAAAGTCATTCCCTTGTAGCTCAGATTTGTGTGTAGAATCTGTTTTCTGAAAATCTGCTCCTTCCTCCAACAACCTTTTCAGTGCTCTAAAGTCTTTTATGTAACTTTATTTTTTTAACAGACTCCCCTTGGACTTGATTATAAAGACTGTCTAATCATTAAGAATCAGCAGTTCAGTCTTCCTGGTGTGCAGAAAACATTTTCCAGCCTGAGAGAGCTCACCAGCCATTACCAACACAACAAGCTCTTACTGGCTGAAGTACCTGTCAAGTTGGGCCACTGCTGTCCACCCCGACCCCAAGGTGTGTTTCTCATCTGCAGTATGTGCAACATGAAAGACTCTCAGCCCTGCACTTGTTAATACTGTCTTAAGAACTGATTATATCTTATACTGTGTTACATTTTTATATTTATCTAAAGGGAACTTTTTAGTGGTTGTGACACAGCAAACAAAAATCAAAATTTACACATATCAAGAGAATTTAGATATGTGTTTACATCCACACTAGTTTCAGCATATGATAGTATGCTGTATTCAGTAGTTAATATCAGATAATTTCAGACATTTACTCAAGTACTCAAGACTTTTACCAAAGTGATCTATTAGCACAATATCTTCATACATGTGTATAACTTTTGGATACTTTTTACAGCACTGGATACATGTAAATGAACTAGTGGTCACTCACTTATAAAAATGCAACAATGTAATACCTCCATTTCTTTGTTGAACTGAGATATATTCCTGACATATTGGCAACCATCGTAGACTGTATCGCAATAACCGTGTCCTCTGCTGTTCATACAGAGCTCACAAACCTGATAATCATAAGCAACAGCAGCGCTGTAGAAGCTCAGGGGTCACCGACAACTGAAAGGACCAAATTCAGTCACATCCAGTTCCACATGATCAAATATGAAGACCTGCAATGGGTAAGAGCGACTCACACTGGACCAGGCCTCTGTTGCTCCAACTCCGACATTACCTTGACTGTCGTATGAGAAATGCTGCCACCATGATACTCGAGCCAAACTAATACAAAACTGAGCTAAAGTGTTACCTGTGATGGAGTGCACTTTAATGTAGTGTCTGTCTGTATGTTTCCTGTAAGGATGAAAGCCTCGGTCAGGGATCCTTCACTCGAAATTTCAAAGGCTACAAAATAGATGTTCATGATGGGAAGAAGCATGTGACCGAAGTTTTCCTGAAAGAGCTTGATGTGGCTCACAAAAACTGCTGGGAGGTGGGTGTCTTCAGGTTGAATTACTGTTGTGTGCTGTGTTTTCAAATTTTGTCATCCAACTCATGTTGTTTTCTTGTCTCCGCCTTCCTCTTAGTCTTTCTTTGAAGCTGCCAGCTTGATGAGCCAGATCTCTCACAAACACCTCCTTCATGTATATGGCGTTAGTGTTCACCGAGTAAAAAGTGAGTTGGAGCCAAACTGCAGCTTCTTCTTCCAGACTGTCCTTTTATTTGCTTGTTTGATCACTGTTTTCTCATCAACGTCAAGAAAACAAGGTGCTTGATGTTTTCTATGTGTGTTAATGTTCCGTGAATGGTGTGGCGCAAATGTAAATATTTGTGTTTAAACCTTCATACCAAGCAAAATAACTATCTTCACATGAAATCCTCATGTGACCCAGACGCAGTCCCTCGTCTGTGGGCGAGCGTTTGTGTCTCTGTGTTTTGGTTCGCGGTGCAGCTGTAGAAACAAAACTTGCTGTGCCTTACAGACATCATGGTGCAGGAGTTTGTCGAGTACGGGGCCCTTGACCTTTACTTGAAGAGGGGGACATCTGTGTCAGTGAGCTGGAAACTTGACGTAGCCAAACAGCTCGCGTCTGTGCTGTTCTTTCTGGTAAGATAAACTTTCTGAGGTAGAGCATTATGAGATCTTGCAACAGTAATGACACTGACCCAGTCTACACTGCTCCACTGGTCAGTTTTGAGATTGAGATATATATTTATATTCTTCTCACAAGTGGAAGTCCAAAAAACACATTTATGTGTGCACGTTTAACTTAAATGTCTCCTCTGGAAATGTATGCAAATCATTTAATTTAATTATATAATAAGACAATGCTTAATATGCATATCTGATTATAACATTTCAGTATAACTTGTAAGTATTAAATGAATTGTTTTAATAATCTTCTGGGGAAGTTTCACAGTGTTAACTATGAGTTAATGATTTCATCCTATTCACCTGTAGTGACTTTATTCATGCTAAATATCAAAAGTAGATTTGGTTTCCTGAGTGTGTGTGTGATGTTGGATGGGATTTTGGATGTTGAAACACATGACTAGTCCCAAAATATAACAGTCCTTTATGATGACCAAAATTTAACTGGCCTGAGAGGCTTTATTCAATTTGGGTGTGAAACTTGGTCAAGATGGCCAATACTTATGAGCACTGTCACGGTTTAACAAAGGGGACCTAAACGCAAGACACACAGGCAGACATGTAACTTAACAAAAAGCAAACAAGCTATAAATTCCAAAATTCAAGCATAGAAGAAACAAAAGACACATAGCAAAACCAAGTCTGAGAACAATAGCAGAAACAAAACACAAGGACACAGGGAGCAAACGCAGGTTAAACACGAATCAGAGTGGAAGGCAAGGACTTAAATACACAAAGAGTGTTTAACTGATGGCACACAGGTGAGGAGCAGAATGGGCGGGACAATGGACAATGGGAGGAAGCAGAAAGTGAGACATGAGACAGGATATAACTTAATCAAACAGGAAATAACAAAACCACAAACTCAAACTATGACAACCACAATTTAAGGAGTCAACATTAACCTGTAACTGTCTTTCAGGAGGAACAGAACATCGTTCATGGAAATATCTGTGCAAAAAATCTGCTGCTGGCCAGAGAAGGAGACCCGTCACAAGGCAGCTCTCCTTTCATCAAGCTGAGCGACCCTGGCATCAGTGTGGTCATGCTTGGCCAGGATGGTAAATAAGGAAGGTTACCATGTCTGACAGCATCAGGTTCATGCTAAAATGGAACAAGGAAATGAATATATAGCCAAGCATAGTAGTAAAATATTGAAATAAGACTTTACAATATAAACACAATTAAATTGTATAAGACATTTAAATTCTGATACACAGAATGTAATATGTCTGTGTGCGTGTTTGTTTAGTGATCCTGGACAGGATCCCCTGGGTGGCCCCTGAGGTGCTGGAGGCCCCGGACAA
Source organism: Acanthopagrus latus (assembly GCF_904848185.1). Taxonomy (NCBI): domain Eukaryota; kingdom Metazoa; phylum Chordata; class Actinopteri; order Spariformes; family Sparidae; genus Acanthopagrus; species Acanthopagrus latus. The sequence continues at coordinate 19,773,630 of NC_051049.1, forward strand.
CCTGACTCTGGAGTGTGATAAGTGGAGCTTTGGTGCCACTGTGTGGGATATCTTCAACAATGGAAACAACCCACTGCAAGGCTTGGAGCTGAAGCAGGTACTCCCTCCTTGGTTCCTGATAAGTCAACCAAACTGTGCAATGAGCACTGATCTGGCATACAAAAACATAGGACTTCACCTGAAAAATGTAACTCCTAACTCCAGATTATTCCAGTTATTCCAGATCCGTTGAGATTGAATTGAATTCATCAAAGGTTATCTGACCTTCTTCTGTATATTATTCCAAACTGAAGGGGCAGTGTGTTTAACATCTGTTTTGCCAAATTCTGTCCCAACTCTGAATCATGATAGAGCTAGAAATTGTATTGACTTTTCACCCTATTCAAAACATCACTGTAAAGAATCATTGATCTTATGTGTTTCCTGTAGAAGCGGAAGTTTTATGAGAACTGCCACCAGCTGCCTCCCTCCCAGTGGACCGAGCTGGCTGACCTCATCAGTCAGTGTATGGACTACCATGCAGCCTTCAGACCTTCCTGCCGCAGCATCCTTCGTCAACTCAACAGTCTGATCACTTCAGGTAATGATCACGTGTAGCATTACTATATTTCAGATAAAAAAATAAAATCAAATTAACCCCACCAAAACGTTCTGATCAGTTGTGATCCTATGAAATCGTAAAAATGAAAATACCACCATGATACAATATATTAAATATAGGAAGAGGAGATACACCACATCAAAACTGGGGAACAATGCCATGTTCATTTATTTTACTTATCATTTGCATTTTTTTGTCCACTCTGATTTCATGTGGACCATGTTTACATTATGAAACAATACAAAACATACTTATCAAAGAAAGTCAGACACAAATACAGCATGTCTCACAGGTAGAAAAATACCCTGGCATTATAAACTGACTCATAGTGCCACCTGCTGGTGTGGAGGAAAATTACTGCAGCATTGAGTTCTGCTGGATTTGTAACTTTGTACTTGTGAGGCATGCAGTTTTATCTTTGCATTAATTTGTTGATAGTAGTTCATTTTCCCTCTGTTTGATCCTGAGAGTCTTTCTCATGAACGGGTGGTGCTTTAGGAATCTGGCTACTTAATGACAACAGATTACCAGAAGCCATTACTGTGAAGTTTTCTTGTTTGGTGGCAGACTATGTGATACTACACTCCACTGAGCCGGTCACACAGAGCCCTGCGTGGAGAGGCCTCAACCAGGCCCAACACGACCAGGCGCTGTTTGAGGAGAGACACCTACGCTACATCTCCCTTCTGGGGAAAGTAAGTCTGCACTCAACACTCGACGGAAAGCATGTACATAATGGGCACTTTATTGATCATGATCTTGTGATTGTGTAACTAATTACAAATGTAATTGTATTCAGCAATTCACTACCTTTCAATTTAATCTCTGAATTATCAACATTGTGTTTACTTGACAAACAAGAATAACCAGACCAGAGCATCATGATATTATGGAGGAAAGCATTAATTAAAGCTTCTACCTGTGCTTCATATTATATGAGATATAAGTATTACATGATAAGCTCTCTCTTCTCACAACAAACCTCAGTTTCATGTGTACCCTGGCTGACTGACCGACTCAAAATCTTTCCAGGGAAACTTTGGGAGCGTTGAACTCTGCCGATACGACCCGCTGGGCGATCACACGGGCGAGTTGGTGGCTGTGAAGAAGCTGCAGCCCAATAAGCAGTCGACCCTGGAGGACTTCAAGAAGGAGGTCAACACCCTCAGTGTTTTCCACTGCGACTACATCGTCAAATACAGAGGAGTCTGCTACAGCGCGGGTAATAACGACAGTCGCTGTAGCACAGGAAATACTCAACTCCAGCTGACGAACAAAATTGTTACACTGCTTAGATTTTAGACCTTAAAAAGTTACGTTATCAGAAAGCTCATCGTGGAGGGAGTGGGAGATATTGTACGAGATGAGATGACACATAATTTCAATGCCAGGAGGTCCGGCTCCACTCCAGTAATAAATATCAAGGCAATGTTCACATGCAAGGCTATTACTCATAACTCTTTAGTACCAGTTTGTTTAACCTCTGCTTTGTAAGGTGGCCATGAATATGTATGTTTCCTACAGTGGGCTCTTAATAACTCACTGTGTGTATTGCATGATCTCCCCTGAATGATCTGAGTCTTCAGCGGACACTGATCGACCGATTCAAGAAAAATGAGAGATGATGTGGAGCATCTTCTCAGTTTAAAAAGGTTTTCCTTCTGCTGAATGATTTTAATGATTGCCCGTTCACAGGTCGCCTCAGTATGAGTCTGGTGATGGAGTACCTCCCCTACGGCAGCCTCATTGGCTACTTGGATAGTTACCGACATAATGTTAACACCAGGCGGATGCTGCTTTTTGCTTCTCAGATCTGTAAGGTAAGAAGAGTCAAATATGTGAGCAAATTCTCATTATCACAACATTTAAGAGCAGGTTTGATTGGACTGACATTTCATTACTGAATTAAGCCTGAATCTTTTCCACAACGTGTATTGCTGGAACATTTAGGTGCCCCTCTCTGACATCAACTGTCGTTTTCCAGACTCATTTTTGTCCCTTACAAAAAAAAGTGAAAGTAAATCTACTGGATTTATCAGTTCTTATTTGGGAGACATCTGCCACAAATTTGGACTGAATCCTGAAGGAAAAGAAAATTGTTTTGGCGATCAGGACCACCTCACATGTTTTATGATGCATGCTTCAAATAAAACAAAATAAAAAAGATTCATCAGAAATATACTGTACAACAGATAGCTCTCTGTGAGATGACTCTTTATTTTTTTTAACTTCATTTTCACTGTAAGATCATACCAAGGGTCGGATGTATTCCATTTTGTTTTGCTCTGGTGTTTCACATTTCCCCAGGGGATGGAGTACCTGCAGTCCCTGCGTTATGTGCACAGAGACCTCGCAGCCAGAAACATCCTTGTGGCCAGTGACACGCTGGTGAAAATTGCAGACTTTGGACTGACCAAGATTATTCCTTTCGACAAGGAGTACTACCGAGTCACTCAGCCTGGAGAGAGCCCCATTTTTTGGTATCTTATCTCATGTTTGAAACCTCAGAAATGTGTAACTTTCTGCTGTTTGTGGATGCTGCTGCAAAAAATGTTGCGGAGGGTTGTGTGGAAGCCTCCTGTTTGATTGACTGAAAACTCGGCTAGCTGTTTCCTCCTGTTTCCAGTCTTTGGACTAAACTAAGCAAGCTGATGGCCATCTGTACTGTCATGTGTCACTTACAGATTCAATAGTGTTGTCAATCTTCTCATCTATACCTCTGCAGCAGAAAGCATATAAGTTTATTTCCCAAAACGTCACATTTTTAAATCTGAAATACAGAAACAATTGTTTTGGATAAAGCCAGCCAGCAGGAAATAGTACATGAGCAAAGATCTAAAGTCGGAGTCTAAAGAAGGCCTGATTTTTTTGGTTTTGCTCTGACAAGTAGCCACCCTTTAAATGATGTTTATTGTGTGTTCAGTTCCTGATCAAACACTGCTCATCTCCCTGCAGGTACGCTCCTGAGTCCATCAGTGAGTTCAAATTCTCCCACAAGTCAGACGTCTGGAGTTTTGGAGTCGTTCTGCACGAGCTCTTCTCCTACTGCGACATGAACTCCAACCCAAAGAGAGTAAGAGATTTACTATTGATTCGTTTGCAGATTGGACAGTGTCTTTAAACTAAGAATTGTGTAATGGATCTGTTAATGCCACTGTGGTTTCACTGTTTTAGCTATACATGCAGGAGATTGGACACAATGTGCAGGGTCCATCCATTTCAGTGCATCTGGCAAATATTCTGAAGACTGACTGGAGGTTGCCGGCTCCTCCAAACTGCCCGCCCAAGGTATGTTCACTCTATGTGGGTTGAGTCCTGAAAAACAGGAGCCTTTTTGGATGTGTTTGATCTTGACTGTAAATATCCCCATAGGCATTTATTTATTTATTTTATTGTAGTGTTCCTTTTTTCTGATTTGAGTGCGGAAATTAAAATTTTGGTCAAAGTTTGAATGTTTGAGTCAAAATTCTATATTCCGATGCCCATCTCAAAACTTTTTTTTCCCACCTGAGGTAATGTAGATTTCTGCATGATGGCATTGCTACAAATAAACTGCTGGTTTGTGTCTATAACCTTCGTCACTGCCTTTTGTAAGTGAGTGGCAGCGAGTCCTGTTGGCAAGGTGACTGTGGCCTCTGTCATACATCAGATCAAAATCAGGCCCTCAAGATTAAACCTACAAAAGTTGCTTCACAAATATCTTCTATCCTTCTTTTGTTAGGATCCGTCTAGGATTTATCTCAGTTTTTGTATTTCACCATCTGCTGTTAAATCCGGAGGAGGCTGACAACCCTCTCAACCGTGGTTATTAAACATAAACATCTTATTTCGTCCACAACACACCGAACTACTCGGGGCAGCTGTCGTTCTGGTGATGACAGGTATAAAAGGTGAGAACAGCCAAGCAGGCTGGAGGTGGAGGTCGGGGTTAACGAGTGGGTAGAACAAACACAGGACTTTCACAAAAATTTCATCAACTTGT